>NW_015386630.1:1252757-1341173 GCF_001527695.2 Protobothrops mucrosquamatus | reverse complement strand
GCCTTCTTCCAGCATTTCTTCTTCCCAAGTAACATTTAAGGTATGCTTCCTATGATTCAGAAGATAATCCATAGTCATCTAGAGCAGTGTTTCTCAACCTTGACAATTTTAAGGCATGTGGACTTCAACTCCCAGAATTCCACAGCCAGCATTGCTGGCTGTGGAATTCTGGGAGTTGAAGTCCACATGCCTTAAAATTGTCAAGGTTGAGAAACACTGATCTAGAGTACAGGTAGTCCTCGACTTCACACCACAATTGAGCCCAGAATTTATGTTGCTAAGTGGGAAATTTGTTAAGTGAGTTTTGTCCCATTTTACGACTTTTCTTGCCACATTTTGTTAAACGAATCCCGGCACTTGTTCAATTAGTAACACGGTTGTTAAGTGAATCTGGCTTCCTCATTGACTTTGCTTGTCAGAAGGCGCAAAAGATGGTCACATGAGCCCGGGACACTGCAGCCGTCATAAATATGAACCAGTTGCCAAACATCTGAATGTAATGGGGTCATGTGTGAAAAATGGTTGTAAGCCACTTTTTTCAGTGCCGTTATAAGTTTGAACGATCGCTAAACAAACACTTGTTAAGTCGAGGACTATCTGAATTTCTTAGTTCTCTTTTTAAATTATCTGCAATTGCAGCCATCACTACATCTGATGACACTGAACTATGTAAATAAATAAATACACAAATAAATACTTTTTTTATTGGACCTGAATTTTCCTGTACTGTATCCGTATTGCTATCCACATTTTAAAGTGACCAGAATGGGACATTCCTTCAAATGCAGCAATACAAGGACATTATCATACTTCAGTTTTATTTTCAGTACCTTTGCTAGAGATGTTAGCCTAGGAATTCACCTTATTTACAGCAGCTGTATACTGGGTTGGACTTTGCACTGTGTTATAGAACATGATTCCAAGAACCTTTTTGTGTATCTTTGCTAATTTAGACTTGTGGGTTTTTCTTTCAGTATGCAACCCCTTGCACTAACTTACACTGAACTGTACTGGCCATTTTAAAGCTCATTAAACCAATGTGAAGATACCCTTTTGAAGCTCTTTGTAATCTTTCTTTTTTCACTTTTTCATCCTGAATTACTTGTGATATCAACAAAATTGCCTTCTCTCTGCTCACTCCTAACTCCAAATACTGTAAATACTAAAAAAGATTCCCAATGCTGAACTTTGCGGAAGTTCACCTTATATATATCTTTCCATTTTGAAAATTATTTCTGTTTACTGTTTGTTAGCCAGATGAAAAGACCTGTGCTCTTATCCAACAGGTTATTTTGATTGGAGCCTTTGGTGAAAAACTTAAAAGGTTTTTTTTAAACTCCAATTATATAATATCTTATCAGTTTTCTCCTACCTATTTACTTACTGATATGCTGAAAGAAGTCTAGCAGAACAGTGTAATAAGAGTTAGCTTTTCAAAAGCTGTGCTGATTTTCTTCAGCAAGTCTTGTTCTTCTGGATCTCTGATACCTATCTGTTAATAATGTTTTTTATCAGGAAAAAAATGTAAACTGATCTCTAGTTACATGTACCTCCTTTGATCCATTTTTAATACTGAGAGTACACTTGTCTTTTTTTGTATTGAATTTCCCAATACCCATTTTGCTGATACTGTGTTGAGGAAGCAATTGCACTTTTTTGTAATTTCTTTGTTCTTCTTTCTATTCAAATACACAGTCTTCAGATAACATGGTTTAATTTGAATAGTGACATTCTTATTTTCAGAGCCAGTGATAGCTATGATATAGAGGTCACAACTAATTGGAAAAGCTCTGAGACACACTTGTGACCTGCAAGTTTTTTTTTATAAAAAGTTTTTTTATTTATAATACAGTTAAAACAAAGATGGACATAACACAACATTCCAGTATAAATATTTCTAACAATTTGTTCCTCTTCATACATATAATTCTTGATCTCTCTATATACGTACATATATATTTTTCTATCAATACAATATCTAATTTGTGTCTCTATATACTAACATACAATTATGTATGTTTCTATCTTAACACTAGCTTATAACCCGAACAGTCCTCCTTGATTCACACCAATAATAAAATTTGTTCCAGATTTCAAAATAATCTGACTCTGTCTTGTCCTTCATTTCCATTGTGAGCCTATCCATATCCGCACATGATAGAATTTGGCCTGCAAGCTTTTCAATGAACAAGACAGCCCTCCCTTCAGCTCAGTAGCCATAGTCTTTTTGGTTATTATGTGGGAGAAGGCTGGATTGTGAAGTAGATGATTTATCCTGTTATGCAGTAACAATCCATTATTTTGGTTTCACAGTCCTGTCATTGCTTGTCAATTCAAGTTCATCTTCAAAGGACCTTTCTGAATGACTTACTCAAAGAGATGCACTTACTCAAGGTGTTAAAGAGAGAGCCATTTTGGTTGTGGCACTCTTATTGTGGAATGTCATCTCTAGAAAATATCTCTGAAGCTGAATTGTAGCCTTTGAAACATTATGTGAATATGCTTTCCTAGGACTTCACATTTTCAAAAATCAGAGCATATTTTGTGGCTCTATGATAATTTTTAAAATATATGACAGTTAACTTGCAATATACCTTCTTCCTTATAGAACTGGAAGTAAAAATGTTCTGGAGACCAAGAGTCCTAAAGGAGAAAAGTTTATTTCTTAGAAATCTAATAAATTACTTAGTTTTTGCACATAGGGTCTCTAAGATTCTATATTGCTTTGGTAAGGATGTATTTCATTCTTTTCTGGAAATTCTCCAGATCTGAATTGTGTTGCTCAAATGACTCTCCCTTTCTTACCATGCTTCCTGAAGTTGCCTCTTACTCTGTTCTCCCTCTCTGGAGTGTTTTTTAAGGGTCTTAGTTGCAGCTGCACACATAAATTTAATGCTCAGCCTCCATTTTTATCTTTGTAATATGTTCCTCCCAATGGCTCTCAGTTGGCAAGCTCCTGTTGCTTCACTCTTAGAGCAGATAAGTTGCTTTGTAAATAGAATAGGCAATGGCTACATTCCTGTTCTCTAATTTAAGAAAAAAATACATTGTGTTGTGAATAGGAGTTACTCCAGGGAATGAAGAATAATCAGGTGCTGTTATCTTGTGCTTGGGTTTCCCAAGGAAATTCTCTGTTTTCAAAAGAATCCTCTACAGGAATAATTACACTGCTTTCTTTTCTTTTTGTTAGTTGAGAAGGCAGCCAATTACCATATGAAAAAGGTATCTTCTATGTATCTGGAAGTGCTTTCATACACTATTGAAAGTTGATAAAAATAATTTTAATTATTAAGCCTAATACATGGTAACATACCTATTAAAATGATAGTGCTGTTTTGGGTGTTTATTAATTATTGGATTTTTTGCTACTGGATTTATTTGTTACTGCTTTTGTTTATATTTTCATTCATGTATTCACTGATATTCTGACTTTTCTCTGACAGCTTAAGTGGCTTATATAAGTGGTTTTTCCAATTTTATTTCAATACAAACCTGAGAAGTAATCAGGCTGAGAAAGTGACTGGTTCAAAAATTAGAAGGGAACTCTGTGGTCCAAGTTGTACATTGCAACCACTATACTCTTTTTATATTTTATTATTAAAGAAAAGAATTATTTTCTTTTATTGGCAATCGCCAAGAGTATTTTGGCTGATTCCAAATGCATTCAATAAATAATTGCTATTTTGCATCTTACAGTATAGCGGAATCCTACCTAGTGTTTCTATGCCATTCTTTTAAGCTTCCTGCTTTCTGTCACAAGCACAGTCTTTAAAGCCATTTGTCCCCAATGGCCCTAAGAACAATGGCTGTCAGGTTGATGTTTTCAAATCTTACAGGCAGTTCCCTGTAACTATTATTACTATTATTAAATTTGTTTGCCATCCATCTCACAGTCTGAAGCAACTGAGTGGCTTCTGTAGCCCTATACTTGCACCTTTACATATCATTTTATCATTCAGATTAAAAGCTGGGCCTTAGTAAAGGGAAAGAAGAAAAGAACACAGCATTTGAGGAAAAACTAAACTGCAAATGAACAGTTGAGCAAGAAGCAAAGGTTCATATAAGAGAGTAAGCAGGAAATAGCAAACATTTCTTGTTCCTATATGACTCAGTGTTTCTCAACCTTGACAATTTTAAGGCATGTGGACTTCAACTCCCAGAATTCCACAGCCAGCAATGCTGGCTGTGGAATTCTGGGAGTTGAAGTCCACATGCCTTAAAATTGTCAAGGTTGAGAAACACTGCTATATGTGGATGACTTGTGAAGAGATACTCTGTGCCTGCAACCCAATTTTCCTACCCCCCCCCCCGAGACTGTAGTCCCCTTACCCAAACCAAATTATTTAACACCACCACTCTATAACTCTAAAACTCATCCTGAGCAGGAACTGAATCTTCTGACTCTGCTCCTTTGCAGGTAGGGGGCAAGATGGATGAGAACCGCTTTGTTGCAATCACCAGCTCTAATGCTGCCAAGATCTACAACCTGTATCCTCGCAAGGGCCGCATCATTCCTGGAGCCGATGCAGATGTAGTTGTGTGGGATCCTGAGGCCACGAAGTAAGCATTGGGGAAGATGGGATTGGGAGGAGAGGAATAGCCATAGTCCTAACAACAAATTTCTGTGCAAATTTCAGATGTGGAACATCCCAACATTAGTCATTAGAGAAGCCACTAGGTTCTTTTCTGATGCCAAGGCTTACACACAAAAATCATTTTCAGGGAGGATTGGCAGCAGTAGGAAGACTCAGGGCACTCTCTTGCCAATGGATAGCACCAGCAGGTTTAGGGCTGCCGGATCTGATCTTCAAGAATCTGGATGAGTGTCAGATGGGAATAAAGAGAGGTTTGGTGGTTATTTGCTGTTATCTAGAGGTCCCTCTAATTCAGTGTTTCTCAATGTTGACTGTTTTCAGATGTGTGGAAGATGGCTAGGGAATTCAGTTGTCTGCCATACCTACCCTGCTTCTTCCTATCTCACCAGCCCTATCCACTGTGCAGGATAAAATGTTTAGATTGCTGTACGAGGAGATGTTGTCTTGGAGCAGGCCACAGTCAGGTCTCATTTTTTTAAACACTGAAGATCCAGGTGGGGCCCTTTGTGCCAGGGACCCCAAGGTCACTGCAATTCCTGCTTTAACTATTTATACCACTGGAAATGATCAAGGGGATGAATTATAGGTAGCTGGGAACTTGTGCTACTCCTTCTAACTGCCATGTAAGCTGTTGGAAGAGAAGACATTAACTACAGTATTGAAATATTGATTGAATGATCAATGTCCGTAATTTCATTAAGCAATGTATATCCCATTTTCATTCAGGAATTCAATGTGGCATATGTAATGCCCCATCCCCTGATTTCCCCCCACAACAACAGTCTTGTGAGATAAGTTTAGGTGAAAAAAAGTGAGGTCTAAAGTCATCCAATGAGTTTCTGTAACTGAGAATGGACTAAAACCTGGATCTAACCACTGCCAATCCACACTTTAATTACCACATCACATTGTCATGTGAGCACAGGATCTTGGTACCGTATGCTAGATAATAAAACCATATAGCCACAAAAAATGTTGCTACCTGATCCCCTCAAAGGTAGAGCCTATGGGCAGAAAATGTGCTCCCAAGGCAACCTTATGGCTTAGCATTATAATGCCATGAATATTTGAATTAGTGTTTCTATGAGGAATGCAAAAAACAATCATATGTCAATCTAATTACTAGACAAAAAAGGACTCACTAATCAATAGAATGGGACTATGTACTATGTGGCATAAATTTAAAATTATTTTACTGAAAACATTTGTATAGCATGTCTTATTCTTAAAAAATCCCTAAGTACTTTAATCTATTCAATGTTTCCAGGACCTAGCTGCAGATGGAACGGAATTTTAATCCATATTCCAGTAACAGTCAAAATAAAACCAGAAGCCTGTGGTTCTTCCACATGAATTAGTCCAGTGTCAAGAATGATGTTTCAATAGGTTAGACCAGACTGCTTATTTGCAAAAAGCAGAAAACTGTCAGGCTGGATTAATGATGATGCTAGATTATGAAGCCATTCAATGAAGTTCCTTCTTTGAGGTACTCTATTTGACAGAGTTGCTGACTATTTTTTTCCAGGAAGATACTGCATTTATTTGTTTGTTTGTTTGTTTATCTATCTACCTACCCACCCACCTATCTACCTTTCTCTTCTTAAATTAAGATGTATACAATGGCTTTCATGAGAATTACATGTAACACCAATAAATATTATTAAAGAAAGATAGTAAAAACCAAATAAGCCAAATAAGAGTAAATAATAGACTTATTACTTGTTTACTTAGACTTAAGTCCTCTTATATCTGATGAAGTTTTATTCCAAATTTGCAGCAGTCGGTATAATCTAAACCAGAGGTCCCCAACCCTGGTCACTTTATGACTTGTGGACTTCAATTCCCAGAATTCCTCAGCCAGCATGGCTGGCTGAGGAATTCTGCGAGTTGAAGTCCACAAGTCGTAAAATGATCAAGGTTGAAGACCCCTGATCTAAACATAAGGTCTGTGAATAAAAAAAGAAATATTCAGTCCAATCTTACTGTAAGTACAACTCTATAAAGAAAATACAGTTAATTAAAGGAAACTAATAATATCTAGATGCTGTTATATAAAAATCATAATAAGAATATCCTGACCTAATGTCTTTTAAGTCATGTTAAAAAGCTAACTAAGCCAACTAAGCTTTCAACTGAACTGATTAAAAACATGTTGTATAGGCATAGCCACTTCCTGATTTATAAGTTCTCAGGACAAATGGTGTTAAAGTTTGACCCCTTGAAAATCCCCAGATGTTCATGTCAATAGAAAGGAAGAACTGACTTGGTTCCCTGAACTTTCTGAAACCAGCAAGCTTACATTAAGACATTAAGAATCTTCTCAGATGTTCCTCCTGATATTGAAGATGATGGGAGCAGTGTTACATCTTTTAACAACTCAGATTATGAGAGTTTTGGAAAATTAGAAAGGAAAAAGAAGTTTCCAGAAAATTACTGGGATAAGTAATTTGCCCTTTATTTGAATTTCCTTCGCCTCATTTTGACTTTGCACACTGATTTTATACTTGTTAAGCATTGGAGTGGTTCTACCCTCATGCTTTGAAATCAAGTAAAGCTGATGGACAATGATCCCATTCCTTTGAGTTAGGACAGTGGTGGCAAACCTCTCTGTGGGCACGCGCGCCGTTGCCCCAGTCCTAGGCCTTCAGCTGGGTTTTATAAAATCTTTTCACTTTAGGCCTCCACTGCCATGTGCAAAAAAAAAAAAAAGGTTCAATCAATCAGTCAATTTCAACTTCTCGCGGCAAAAAAAAGATCTTGCAAAGTTGGAATTGATTGATTGAACTTTTTAGTCCCACCCAGTCTGCCATTACCACTGCAGCCACGCCCAGCCAATGGGTCACACCCACTTGGCACCCGACCATACATAAGTGGGTTTTGGGTTGCAGTTTGGGCACTCAGTCTCTAAAAGGTTCGCCATCACTGAGTTAGGAGATCCTAGAAATGGAAACAACTAGATGCTGTCAGTGCTAAGATAGTATAGCCAGTTCCCTGCAGATCTCAGTGCTCTTTGCTCTTTCCTAGGACCATCTCAGCCAGTACCCAGGTCCAGGGTGGTGATGTGAACCTGTATGAGAACATGCGCTGCCACGGGGTACCACTGGTTACTATAAGCCACGGGCGTGTTGTCTATGAGAATGGAGCCTTTATGTGTGCTGAAGGCACTGGGAAGTTCTGCCCTCTCCGCTCCTTTCCAGACTCGGTGTACAAGAAACTGGTGCAGCGAGAAAAGGTACCAAAAGGGACAAGCGAAAAGGCGGGCAGGAGACACGTGACTAAGTGGGGTTGGGAGGGATTTCCCTGCACTGCTTATCCCTTTTCCATAAGTTCACACTGTCTGGTAGCAAATCAGTCCTCAGCATGACAAAAGAGCTACAGTATGAAAGGTTGGTGCAGAAGAGTGCCCAGTGAATAAAAATATCATTGCAAAAATGATCTGAGGACAGTAATCCCCTTAGCATAGTGAACGGTGGCAATAATGCCTTGCTGTTTAGAAAATGAGGTAAGAGTTGCAAAACAAGGCCATGTATGTGCAGTAAAGGCATAGCGATGGAGCAATATAACTGCTAATAAAATGTATTTTTGTTACACTAAAAGGATCAGTGGCCAAAGACCAATGAAAGAACATACAATATATGGCCAACATCCAGTTTCCCACAGCAGCCAACTAGATAACTTCAAGACAGCCGCAATAGGACATGACTGCAGTTACATCTATTGGATCATGTTCCCTAACAAATGTTGCATGTTACCCTTAACACTGGCAATAATCCGTAACACATAAAATGATTAGGTGGCTAAATCATCTGTGAATTACTCGACAGAACCCAAAGTACTTCCTGATGCTAAGGAAAGTAGAAATGGTTTGGGGGAAGCGGAGATGGTTGAGCAGAGCAAGTTCTCCACAATGAGGGGGGTTCTGTTTAGAGAAATACTATGGATATTGGTTTCTGGAACATAATTGTTTTCAGAAAAATATGGGCGGAAGCAACCATTTGGAGCGACAGGTTTGTGTGCATCACATTGAAGTTTCTGATTTTCTGAACAGCTGCAGAAAGTGATCTCAAGGGATTTTAAAAAGCAAAGTTACAGACTTCTTCCTATAAAAAAGAAAATTGGCCATGCCCAGACTTCACATATTTAATGAGACTTGACAGAAATAGAGGGAAAAAGAAAAGAGAAGTTCACTAGGTGCTTGCTAAGCAGAAGGAAGAGTCTAGAGGAGGAAGAGATTATCATGGGAGGAATGATTTACATCTTCAGATCAGAAGGTAGATGGGCATGATTGGTGCGATGCAGTATCAGTATTTATTCAAATAAGATGCAAGCTTCTAAGCAAGATTAGATTTTCTGAAACCTCTCTGATTGCCCAGGTGAGAGGGGAAGGTTCAGTGCCTTGTGGTTCTACTCCTTCAGACACATAGCTAAAAGCCACTGCCTTTCCAGCATTTGGGCACTCTGAAATGCAATGAAGAGATCCAAAGGATAAGGCTGTGCAACCCAGAACAAACTTAGTATGATCACAGGGAGGGAGAACAGAGAAAACTCTCAGCCTTCTTCTTCCGGGTCACCCCTTTTTCTTTTTCCATCACATAAAATTACCTTTAATTTTATAAGGAAAAAATATCAAGTGTTGCATATGGGAAGGAGAAAAACAGGGAGAAAGAGAAATACAGATATGGAAACAGAGAGTGGATCAGCTAGGGGACAATTTCAAGGGAAGAGGAAGTGAAGAGGGATATATTGGGAATAACCGATTCATGTTTATTTTGGAGAATAATTATTGTAAATTGATTGTTATCACCAGAGGGATGGACTTTAATTAATTCTGTATTCTGTAAGCTGCCTGAAGTAACTGTGAATTGGGCAGTCATATAAATTTTCTTCATAAATAACAATAAAATAAAACCCAGATAAAAGTGAGGGAATCTTAGAGAAAAAACATTTACAGAGGAAGCTAGCATAGATCCTGCCATCGTGGTGGTGCTTGTTTAAGGCAACTCAGCAGACTTTCCTCTCCAAGTGAAACCCATCCCAAACTATCAGGCATGTGCAAGATCCAGATGACTAAATCAGATTCTGGCCAGAGGCAGCTGGCTTCTCCTCATCCAGCCAAAGAGGGCCTGGCTGGGCCATTTGTTCACACTTGTCTTAACCCCATCATCCACTCCAAAAGATTAATCTGGATTTCTCACACTAGGGTCTAACTCCTTAAGGCCTGCCTCTCCAAAGATTATGAGTTTCCACAGATAGTATTTTGGGGAGGGCCAAAGCTGACTTTTATTTTGTGTATTTTTTTTTTAATTAGAGCTTAAAGCTTAAAGGCGTGGACCGCACCCCATATCTGGGGGACGTAGCCATGGTTGTGCACGCTGGGAAAAAAGAGACGGGGACACCACTTGCAGACACCCCCACTCGGCCGGTCACAAGACATGGGGGCATGAGGGACCTCCACGAGTCCGGCTTCAGCCTTTCCGGTAAGGAGGGGGCTGGAGCAAGTCTTTTATGGGGTAGACAGCAAAATGGCAGACCATGCCCACCCTTCATGCTCCTCTGGCTCAGGTTGCCAGCATTTACTCTCTTCCTCCTCTATATCTTTGCCTCATGTATTCTTTGCTTCCTCCTTGCTCCCCATCTTCACAGGGCTACTTTCCAAGTCCTTCCTTAGAAGAATTGCCTGATTTTATACAGCCTACCTATGGGACCAGACTTCTGTGTTAGGACTGGGTTCTGGTCCTGAGCATCCCCCCCCCCTTCATCCTTCCATGCCTTTACTTCTAAACAGCTAATTCCCATTCTGATTTACTTTGATTCTTGCACTGCCTGTTCCTAGTCCTGTCTTGGCTTTTTTAGAGAATGTGTGATGCTTTTCATGGGGGGTGGGGAAAGGACTTCTATATTGGATAAAGGAGATAAGAAGGAAGATTGGAAGAGCAGGCAGAAGTTGATATGTGTCAAAGAGGAAAGTAAAATTATTTGACTACAACTATCTGGAATGAGATTGAATCAAGAGCTTGAGAAAGAATAGCCTATTGGAGTATTTTGACTGCATTAAAGTAGCAAGTTGGTTTTGTATGTTTCTTTGCATAAAGCATTTCTTAGTAACCTTCCAAGGCCAGAGTCTTTCCAAGATAACTTGCAATATAAAAACAGAGGCTATGTTCACACAATCCACTAGCAGCAGCTAAAATGAGATTGAAGAGTTTGTGATTCCACAAGTCAACAAATCCAACTACTTTCTTAACAGGTTGTGTGAATCAGCTGTAAATGTATTTTGTTTCAATATAGCACTTATATGAAGATATCAATTTTGCTAATTTAGGATTGATATATTATGTGAACCCAGCCAAAAATTTCAGCAAAACATAGACCAATACTATAAGGAGTCATGGTGGCACAGTGGTTAGAATGCAGTATTGCAGGCTAACTCTGCCTACTGCCAGGAGTTTGATCCTGAACAGCTCAAGGTTGACTCAGCTTTCCATCCTTCCGAGGTCAGTAAAATGAGGACCCAGATTATTGCAGGCAATATGCTGAAATTTGTAAACTGCTCAGAGAGTGCTGTAAAGCACTATGGAGCAATATATATGTCTAAGTGCTACTGGCTGTAGCTCCTCTATAAATGATGGTTGTCTGAGAACCAACTTCAGCTCTCCCCTTCTGGTATGCACAGAACAACCAAAGTGGAACTGACATTTCTGTTGGATCATCTGCACATACCAGATCCAGAGGAAAAACATAGCTGAAGTGAAATCAGCACAATCACCAACTGTGGACACTGAAGGGCAGAATAGCATCAGCTTTAGGAAAAGCCCTTTCTTTCAATCCTCCTTGGAAGCCAGATGGTTTAGTCTGGCAAGTCTGGATTTATAATCCGTAATGGAAAGCAAAGATGTAGTTTGTGCTCATTATAAAGGGATCTTCCCAAACATTAAGGCTGCTGTCTTATTTTAGCTTTGAAAGCAGATACTAATTACACCAATGGAAGAAACTGCTTTTGTATCACCTCAATTCAAGCTCAGCTCTTTGCTGATTTCATGGACACATCTATGTACTTTCTTTGCTAACAGTGTAAACGATGTTACTTTTTTCCAAGATGTTTTCAATTTTTGAAAACCTTGGGATTTTTGATGGAGTCCTATCCAAGCTTCAATAGATCTGACCTTGTTTGATTTTTTCATAACAATCAACATTGTTTAGGTGTTGCTGTCTCACTTCTTGTTATATTCCAACAAAAATCTCTCTAAAGCTGCTATTTTTATTACATAAAATTAAATTGAAATGGAAATTGCTTCCAAGATGTAGTCCCTAGGTAGGCCAGAAAAGAGAAACAAATTTGTCTTTCTCTATCACCTAGACCAGGGGTAGGCAACCTTGGCTCTTTTATGACTCGTGGACTTCAACTCCCAGAATGGCTCAGGAATTCTGGGAATTGAAGTCCACGAGTCATAAAAGAGCCAAGGTTGCCTACCCCTGGTCTAGACTATGGCCACTGTTCAGGCTTCCTTCTGGATCTTTATGCAAAATAAAATGTTCAAATTAATTATTTGCAATATGTCTCTTATGGTGCCTATTACATTTCAGCACATATCTTGTCTTCTAAATTATACATTTATTTATTTGTCAAATTTATATGGCTGTCCATCTCAGGTAAAATGACTCTGGGTGGTGTACAGTAAAACCAACAATCAAAAACGTTCTGCAAACCAGTTAAAACAATTATGAATAATTAAAGCAATCAAAACAATAAACATAATAAAACAAGACCATAGGCAGAAAAATGTAAACAATAAAATGTAGACAACATGCAGGATCACTATACTAGGGGTCCACAGGCTTGCTAGAAAAAAAAAACATTTTGAGGGCTTTCTGGAAGGCCAGAAGGGTTGGGCTGATCTAACCTCAGGAGAGATGATGTTCCAGAAGGCAGGTTCTACAACAGAAAAGGCTCTAGGACCCATCTGATGGAGTTCTTCCGCAGATGGGGCCCAGCAGCGCTCCTGCTGTATCTGATAGGATGGGTGGATGGGATGGGCAGGTGCAGCAGGAGGGAGCAGGTGGCTGACCGTGCAGTTTAAAGGTCCCCTTCCTCAGACCCAACAGATTTTTATTCCCAGAATAAGGAAAGACTGTGCCCCAGACATCTCCATCAGATCTGCACCAAGGCTGGTATCTAACGGGGAACGAATCTGAGCCATTTTGTCTGATAGAAGCTCTGAAAATTCCTTCACCCAACCTTGCAGATTAATCTCTGGGTTCTCCTTTTCCAGAAGGGTTCAAGTCACCCAAAACAAAGCTTCTAGATCAGGGGTCCCAAACCCCCAGGCCAGGGGTAGGCAACCTCGGCTCTTTTATGACTTATGGACTTCAACTCCCAGAATTCCTGAGTCAGCATAGCTGACTCAGGAATTCTGGGAGTTGAAGTCCATGAGTCATAAAAGAGTCGAGGTTGTCTACCCCTGCCCCAGGCCATGGCCCACTACTGGAGCTGTTGGAACTGGGCCACAGAAATGGCGCGCAAGCACGCACATGTGCATCCTCACTTGCATGAGCAGCAACCAAGCACATGCACACGGGCTCCATTTGCTCTCCCCCCCCCCCCGGCTGGGCCACAAAGCCAGAAAGGTTGCGGAACTCTGCTCTAGATAGCAATCAGCAAACACAATAAGAGCTGAAAAATATTGTTATTTCACTGCCTCTACCACTTTAATAGAGGCTTTTATCCCTGTTTGATTGAATTAATCCTTCAATGCCCTGCAGTGGTTCTTTAATTGTGTCTTTTCCCATTTCATTTCCCTCAGCTCCCTCATAAACCGCAGAGAGCAACGGGATCCATGGGAAGGAGAGGTCACATGGGTACAATCCAATCCAGGCCAAAATGGCCTTCTCATTCCAAGCAGCACTAAAAGGTCTCAGTTGGATAATGAAGCAGACTGTTAGGACAATCCCTAGCTCACTCTGGAACCTTTCTGGGTCTATCAGTCACTAAGGAGGAACTGCTCTAATGGCTCCTCTCCACAGTAGGAGGGCAGTGCCAGAAAAACCTCAGGGTTACCAGGGCAAGATCTGACCATGACAAGAGAATCACAGAGAGCTCCTCCAATTCCAGATCACTTCATATATATTACTTATAATAGCCTTTTTATGAAACTGAGGGTGGGTGGGAAATCTATGGGTTCCACTCTACAAAGTTGGGTGCTGGAAATTCCACAATCAAGAATTATGGACTTTCACAAAACTTTATTAATGATAAAATTAAGGAACTCTTGAAATCTCTCTTCATGAATCACAGGAGGGAGTACCTGCTCTGTAAAGCTAATCTGAAAGACTGCCAATCCATCTCTATCCTTTCATTCACACATGTCCTATTTTGCTTTCTAATGAAGATGGCTTCAAATAAATTATTTTATAAAAATTAAATTATAAATGCAGGTGATTTTTCTCCTGGTCCTTGTAATGACCCCTGTAGGGACAGGGTAGATGGGATGTGGTTTCGCCTTAGCCAATTTGATTTTGACTCTGCACCTTCTCTGTCTCCTTTTTTTTGCTACAGGTTCTCAAATCGATGACCATGTTCCAAAGCGAGCTTCGGCCCGGATTCTCGCTCCCCCCGGAGGCAGGTCTAGTGGCATTTGGTAGCTACCCTCCAGACTTGTCCCCCAACTAAGGACACCATCTCCACCCCCACTTGCCTGGCTGCCACCAACACCCTGCGAGCTCAAGGCAGCCACACTTTTTTCACCGGAGCCACTGACACGGGCAAGCGCTCTGCTGCCTGCACCCAATGCCGTGCCCTGCGGAGCCAACTGCTCCCCTCTGTGGGAATGAGACGACAGGGCCCTATCCCTCTCCTCACCCCACAGCTGTACTAAGTGCCAGGTGATGCACTGAGGGAAGACCTGCCTTTGTTCCTAGAGAAGGTGGGAGCTCCCTCAAGTACTGTGGGGGAAGAGGGGGCGGCCCTGGGGAGGGGACAGGGCCAAGGGGGCCTGTCTGTGCCAGTTCCTTTCTGTTTTGCACGTTGGGTTTTTGGATAAGTGACATTTTGACTTGTTTGTGCATCACGTGGAAAAAAATACTGAAATAAAGGTGCTTTGTGTACTAGCAGTAGGATAGAAGGGGGAGATGTGGACCAGGCTAGGGTGGGGCTCAGCTGGGTTGGAGGACAGAGGTCCCCATTCAGGCATTGTATTTACTGTGCAAGGGAAGAAGTTCAGCCAAGAATTACCCAAGGGTAGACAAACCTCCTTTATCTCTGTTGTCTCATAGGACAATGTTGCTAATAGTTGTGAGCTTCTGCCCCTTATTATCCATATTCTCAACTGAAAGCTCTTGAGGGGACTGTATAGAAGATGACCAAGCTCAAATGGTATCTCTTTTTTCTGTACCCCATCAAGTAAAAATGAGTGTTTGGCACACTCTTTATAGGAGAAAGAGCTGTCCTCCTGGCTCCTGTAGGAGAATATAGTCTACGGTTATAGTGGGAGGAGGATGGTAGCTCTTGCTCTTCCCATTGACTTGTATCAGACAGCAACTGTCTTCATGGCTCATTCTTTGTAGCTTTTTTTCTTTTAAAGTACTGGAATATCTTGAAGCTTTTCTATTCCCAATTCCTTAGACGTCTCTGTCCAAGGAGAGGCTTGTCCTGTCCAACTGTATCAGCCTCTTGATCATAATCCTAGCCCCTACTGCCTGGAGATAGGGTGAAAGAGCAGCAGAACCTAGTTGTCCTGTCCCTTTAGTGCCTCTTCTCATCTTGCAAAAGAGGAGCTAACAGAGCAGAAGTTGATTCCCATCAGTACTGGCAACAGAAAGGGATTGGTGTGGGTTGGCTGAACCAGCTTCTCCATCTACTCATACCAGCCACCTTCTTTACTCTGAACTTGGGGATAAAGGATTCCTTTAATACTCAGTGAGACAGAGTATTTTTGCCTCTCCATGCTGAGGGATGGAGGGTTTTCCTATGTGAGCTATTCACTGGCCTATCAAGCCATAGGATATCTTGAGCGAAGCATGTGTGCTCTGAAACCTTCCTCCAATCCTTTCCCAACCTGATGGTGCTAACCTGCCCACCTGGCTGACTGTTGGGGCTCATGAAGCCTCCGTTTCCCCACCCTCGGCCCATTAATGCCTCCCTCTGAAATAGCGTGAAATGTGAACTGTTCCTTGTGCACTTTTCCCTCAATAGTTGGTACCCATAGGTATATGAAGCTGGGTGGCCAAGCGTGACGGAGTCCTCAGCTCCCAGGACCGCAATGGAGGACTCGGCTTGTGAAGGCAGCCAGCCCTGCCCTGTTACATGTTGGAATACAGAACATTACTGACAAAATCGTGGACGTCACGTATACAAAGGAGTAATTTCTAACAAGAGTACTATGTTTCGAAAACCCAGACATGAAGTCTTGGTCAGAAAACCGTAACGTCCCTTCCTCTTCTACTTGGAGTTGTACCTTTGGTACGTGGACTAAAAATCATGAACATCAACTCTTCTCGGAGTTTTTTCTTTTTTTATGTTTAATGATTACATAAATGGTTCACCATTGTCTTCTACCAGAATGTTCTTCCCAAGGTAGCCTATAGTCCCTGGATTTCCGTCTTGTGGTCTCCCATCCAAGTAATCAGGTCTGAACTTCCTTAGCTCTTGAGGATGAATTGGTAAGTACTGCAAGCTCTGGTGCTTTAATATTGATGTAGCTTAAACATTATATAATTACCAAAGCATCAGCTATAGCAACCTGCTAAATCTTGAAGTTGTTTAAAACTGTCTTCATTTCATGCCAAAACAACCAAAACAGGTACTTTTTCTAAGAACGACAGATCACCACTAACACAGTACCACAATCTAGACCACTTTCTGTAGACTTGTGCGTTTCAAGCAGTAGTGAATCAAGAGGAAAACTTATTCATAATAATTTAAAATTGGGCGGACACATATGGTAAATGGTAATATTTCAAATAATATGTCATGCCATTTAGAATTTTATAAATATATTTGCATTTTACTTTCTGTTGTTCTCTCATATCCTTATAGAGGCAGATCTTTGGCCAGCCTGAAAGCTCTCTGTCACTCTAGTATGGTCAATTTCTCAGCTTCTCCAATTAAATCCTGAATATCTTATCTATACTAGATCTGGGAAATAATTCTTAAACCAGATTCTCTACACATCCATACTCTAACACTGATTTACAATCTCATGTAGACATTTGCTCCAGCCCTCTGCCCAAGCCATATCTTCATGTGGAAAATTCCTTAGGATGTGAAGACTTTGTGACCGCTTGATTCATAATTGTCAATTCCCAAGCTGGACAATGTATTCCTTGACTGCTTGTCATTTTTGAAGGGTTTCCCTCTCAGAAAATAACTAAGTTCCCATCTGGGGTTGCCATGTAGTGATGGTCTTGGAAGGGGACTAGGACACCCCCCCCCCAGGTAAATAGTAAGTTGAAAATTCATGGTGGGTTTGCAACTAATCCTCGGTCCTCTCAAAGAGAAGAGACGAGGAGGAAAGTCTGTAGCAAGGCACATTACAAGTTTCTGCCTCAATGCGGCCTCAGGAAAAAGTCTCCATATCTTACAACAGTGCTTTTCATAGTCTCATGGAGCCCCGGACATTTGGGAACAAAGAATTGCATTCTACACATTGAACCAAACTGTGCAGGTGTCTTTGAAATGAAGTGATTTGAAGCAGAGAGCAGAAGCTGACCATCTTTTTATTCAGAAATACATTTCACCCCCCCCACACACACACACACACAGACAAGCATATGTACTGCAGCTTATATTGTAGAAAGATTGCTGCTCTTTTCACTGGCTCTGCTTTGGTCTGATGAATTCAAGAGAACATCTTTTTCTCTGGTTCATTTTCTAGAGAGAAAACACAGCATTTATTTATTTATTTATTTATTTATTATTTAAATTTATATACCGCCCTATCTCCCTTACGGGACTCAGGGCGGTGAACAGGCAATAATAAAAATCACAATAAATATTGAATAAAAAGCCTGCTCTAAAATACCCCATATAAAACCCCTAGCAAAGCCCAATCAAAACTATGCCAGGTCGGCCGCATGGAATAGATGGGTTTTCAAGGCTCGGCGGAAGAGGCGCAGGTCCGTAGTTGTACGTAGGTCGGGGGGGTAGGTCATTCCAGAGGGCAGGAGCTGCCACAGAGAAGGCTCTCCCCCTGGGGGTCGCCAGCCACGTAACTGACCGGCTGCCGTGGGATTCCTCCGGGAGAGACACCCTCGCCTGACCAGCTTCCCTCCATAAACCATCCTCCGCCAGAACGTTTATGGATCCAGGTAACGGTACCTCGCGAAATTTTCAACAATGATTGTGGAACTTCGCGTGGGCCTTCCGGTGGCCGTCGGTCACGTCGAGCACGTCCTCTCCACAATGTTGGGAGTATCTAGAGGCCCCCAAAATCCCCCGCGCGGCCGCATTCTGAACTAGCTGGAGCCTCCAGGTGCACCTCAAGGGGAGCCCCATGTAGAGAGCGTTGCAATAGTCCAGGTGGGAAACAACGAGGGCTTGAGTGACCGTGCGTAGGGCGTCCCAATCCAGAAAGGGGCGCAACTGGCGTATCAGGCGAGCCTGATGAAAAGCCCCCCTGGCCATGGCCGTCACATGATCGTCTAAAGACAGCTGAGCATCCAGGAGGACGCCCTGGATATATAGCTCTGTTCATCCTTCTGTCTTTCCTCCCCTTAGAAGACCATGCATAAACAGTCTCCTTCGATGATATGAACTCTTTGAAGGAATGGGAGACCTCTGTGGAAAAATGAGGCAGCAGCTGTATGCTTTCTCAAGGCATACTCTTAAAATATGATTGGAATAGCATAATTAAGAGGGAGTGTGGCTTGTTCTGAAACACAGCTACAAAAGAAAACATGTATGCAAGAGACATTAAAAAGTCCTCTAAGCAGATCCAAAAAAGTGTAGCTAAACTATTCATTAATAGTTGGAAGCTGGAGTCTTGTTTCCGTGACGAGAATACCTTTGAGTTCATCAGGGGATAACAGTGTCAGTCCTATGAGTACTGCCTCTTTGGGATTGAAAGACATGAAATTTCATTCACTTTCTTTTCCTTTTCCTTAGGTTTAAGTTTCATTGGTTCTGCTATTATGATGAAATATTCTGGAGTCCCAAGGACAGACCAAGGCAGTAAAACTCTCTGAACTATGTTCTGCTATACTAAGCATAAGATCTCTATACAACCCCTCCAATTTTAAATGTCCTGATTTCCCCACCATAAAATGACAATATGGCTGTAGTTCACACACAATATTTAATCTAGATTACTGAAATAATCCATTTGCTGAGAGCATGCAATACAGTAAACCATAATCTAATCAAATAATAGATTTACACACTAAGACACAGACACAAATGCCAAAGTTAATACTAACCAAATTTTGCATATTTTTATTAAATGTATATCCTGCCTATCTCACCATCAACATACAGTGTGAATGTGGCGACCGTTTTATATGTTGAGATTTTATACTATGCAAAGATGGAAAATTCAAAGAAACATAAAGAGGACTCTTTCTGCCCTTTCTTTCTATGTAGTCAGCTAAGCAACTGGGTAAATGCTCAACACAGGTGTTTTCAGTTTCCCATAAGGCTCCTGATTTACCATTATTCCAGTTCATTCTATGAATTCAGCCACTGTAGAGAATAGAGGAATGGCCTTGGGAGATAGGAGGAAGATTTACCCCCATTTTATCAAGTATTTAGGAAGCAGGGGCTTGGCAGCACAAGGAAACAACAACCACTTAATAGCCACCCATCAACTCCCCAATCTACATCTAAAAAGCTACACACAACAGGCACCATATAAATTCCACACCCACAACAGCTCAACGCACACAGAGAAGTTCCCTGAGGATGGGCTCCAGCATCTTTGGCCCCAGTGACCAACCCAGGCTGAATCCTGCAACATTATCCTGAGACACATATATTTGACTTCATACGTGACCGGAGGAAGAACTGCAACTAAGGCAAAGGCAAGATAAAAGGAAGCTGAGTTTGGAGCAAAACTGTAGCATACATAAACAACTCAGACAAGCCCTTCCTTAGTTCACACAAAGGTAAAGGGTGGGACTGTGCCAGCACATTCAGCCTTGCAAGGTTCTGTTAGTACTCTAGAAAGAGTACAGAGAAGAGCAACAAAGACGATTAGGGGACTGGAGGCTAAAACATACAAGGAACGGTTGCTGGAATTGGGTATGTCTAGTTTAACGAAGAGAAGGACGAGGGGGGACATGATAGCAGTGTTCCAATATCTCAGGGGCTGCCACAAAGAAGAGGGAGTCAGGCTGTTCTCCAAAGCGCCTGAAGGCAGGACAAGGAGCAACGGGTGGAAGCTAACCAAAGAGAGAAGCAACCTAGAACTAAGGAGAAACTTCCTGACAGAACAATTAATCAGTGGAACAACCTGCCTCCAGAAGCGGTGAATGCACCAACACTGGAAGTTTTTAAGAAGAAACTGGACAGCCATTTGTCCAAAATGGTATAGGGTTTCCTGCCTGAGCAGGGGGTTGGACTAGATGACCTCCAAGGTCCTTCCAACTTTATCATCATTATTAGTAGTAGTATAACTTTACAATAAAAGTAACATTGGTTCACATGATTTTGGTTTCCTAGTTTACCTTTAAAGGCTGATAGCCATCAAGAAAAGTGTTGCTGCCCGCTGTTGCCAGATAAGTTCACCTACACTGAACTCTTGAGTGTCTCAAACCTGGTTCTATACCAAGTTTGACCTTTCCCTTTCCTTCCAACTTGAGTTCAGAGAAGGGAAAGTCTAGCAGCTTAGTTGTATATGCTTGTTGTGTTGTAACTGGAAACATTTGTGTTAGCCTGTCATTCAGGAAATACTTATTTTAAACTCACCCTTCACAATCTGCATGAGAAGTCACTAGATAACAGCACTTTACTTCTGTCCACTGTTTCTCTTTCAATAGTGAGCATAAGACATACCTCTCACAAATTCGATTGCTTCAGGGGCTTCTCCCTAAGCATGAAAAGAAGTAGATGTGTTCAGCATGTGAACAAAGGTAATCCTACTCCATTATCAGCCCTGGCGTTTCTTCAAAGTTCTAAGTAAAGTGTGCAATATAAGGATTTGTTATCAGGATTAGCCTTTCTGGGCTGCAAATATCCAATGACCACCAATGATAGCAAACACGTGCATAAAACTTTGGATGTTTTGGTCCCATCTGCTGATCATCTAGATATTTGCAATGGGGGATGACAGCCCTAATAAAATGTCACAGTGATTCCATGCAAACTTTGAAAGTCCATCAGCTTTCGATGTAGCTGAAATATTTGCCTCCAAACTCAAATAGTCAGGTTAATTTTATCTTCATGAAGCAAGCATATTTCTCAGCATTCTGTCTCACTGATCCATCAAACTACATTAACGTAGTTTTGCCAGCTTATTTACGAACATCAAGCAACCTCCTTCATTTTTGTTGATGCTGTAACTTTTTCTCTAATAAGGGAGTTCACCTCTGTTTTGAATGCTATGGATATGATATGCACTCTCTGTAATCTATAGGCTTTGGGCTGCAAACCTGTTTCCTATCTGCAACACCTTAAAGTAGCTTCATGCTTTCCCAGGATCCTGCAGCAGCTATAGAGGGAAGCTGCTTGAGCTCAGGACCAGATGCATCTGCACATATGTTTTAGAGTAGACAGTGTAGTGTTTATATTCCTTCATACTCTGAAGCATCATTTGGAGACTGAATCCAAACAATTCCACACTGGTAGTAAGTTATACTCAGATCTGTTGTCCAAGAAAGAAAGAAACAGGCTGATATACACCACTTCTGAGTATTCTTTCAGATGCAGATGTTTAAAGTTAAATGTTTTCCTAGTATCTCAAAATATTGAAGGGAAACCATGCCCAAGGACATGCAAGATTGTAGAGAAAACACACACAAACATTCTTCCTTTTTTATTTGGTGTAGATAGGCAAAAGAGAGGATTGCAGTTGCCTTCCAGGTCTTAATGAAGAGAATGCTTTAAACTTCTACTAAAGATATTTAATGATGCACTACCTGGGTTAGATAAGAACCAGGCCTTGATTTTTAACACTGTCCTTCTGTTGGATTTTGTTTTGCCATGCTTATTGGGACTTAAAGGGACAGGAAGAGGTGGCATAAGGGATGAATATTCTTCTGCTTTTCCTATGAATTTTCTTAGACTTCTAGAGAAATATGGAATACATATATTTAAAATGTTTGTAATTTATCTTAAATTATGTAGGGGTCTGTGGGTATGTCCTCCCAATATTTTTATTCTGCTTGTTTCCTCTTTTTGCTGCCTTTTCTTTAACTTTCATTATCTTTCTAGTTATTTCTTATTATGTTTTATCTCAATGTGTTCCTTTAAAAAAGCTAAACATAAAAGATGACACATTGGATTTTAGAAAGTAGAAATAAATGTAGACCCTCAACTAAGGGAGGGATCCTAGAATGCATCTGAATGAAGACCATGGACTTCCATTTCCTACACAAAGGACTCTTGGCAAGGGATGGGCTGTACCTCACGAAAACAGGCAAAAATGTACTCGGAAAAAGACTGGTCCAACTCATCAGAACAGCTTTAAACTAAAATTGAGGGGGAAGAGTGACCAATCTTTAGAATTTCTAGAACACAAAACCAATCATAAATCCCAAGAAAACAAACAATGAGGTAGGGAGTGATGAGAAAAAAGAAAAACTCCAACAACAATCAGAAGATGCAGGAAACATACCCAGGGACAGGCATAAAGGTCTTATATGCTTATATACGAATGCTCAAAGCTTGGGGAACAAACAGGGTGAACTAGAAGCAATAGCACATGAGGGTGGGCATGACATAGTTGGCATTACAGAAACCTGGTGGGACGAAACCCATAACTGGAATGTACTGATGGATGGATATAAATTGTTCAAAAGAAATAGATCTACAAAAAGAGGAGGGGGAGTTGCACTATATGTAAGAGAACACTACATATCTACAGAAATGCACATGATTAAAGATAAAATCCCTCCAGAATGTATATGGGTCAATATAAAAGAAAAAAAGTGACATTGCCATAGGGGTATATTACAGGCCACCCAACCAATCAGAAGAAATAGGCGAACTCTTTGCCAACCAGTTAATAAATATATGTAGGAAGCATATCACAGTAGTAATAGGAGACTTCAACTATCCTAATATCAACTGGGAGACAAACTCTGCAGCAAGTGGGAGATCAAACAGATTCCTAACCAACCTAGCCGACAAATTTATCATCCAAAAGGTGGAGGAGGGAACTAGAAGTAAAGCTATACTGGATCTAATTCTTAGTAATAGAGAAGAAGTGATAGAGGGAGTTGAAGTTGCCAGAACCTTGAGTGAAAGTGACCACATCATACTGGAATTCAATATAATGCAAACACAAGCAACAGAAAATAATCCAACCAGTGTCTTAAACTTCAAAAGAGCTGATTTTAATAAACTCAGAGAGAACCTAGGAAAGATTCCATGGATGAAAATCCTAAAGGGGTAAACAACTCAAGAAGTGTGGGAAACTCTGAAAAAATGCAATCATAAAAGCCCAGTCCAGCACAATACCACTGAAAAAGAAAAACAAAGTCAAAAAGAAACCAGCATGGCTGCACAAAGATCTCTCTTACAAACTGAAAGACAAAAAGGACAAGTACAAAAAATGGAAAGAGAGACACATAACTAAGGCTGATTATCAGCAGACAGCCAGAACATGCAAAGACAAAGTCAGGAAAGCAAAGGCTCAGAACGAACAAAGACTTGCAACAGTCTTTCAACATATTAATAACAAGAAAAAAGTCAAGGAAACTGTAGGTCCACTAAAGAGAGATGGCAAGGAAATAACAGACAGTAAGGAGAAAGCAGAGCTGCTTAACTCATTCTTTGCCTCAGTCTTCACACAAAAAGAATGATCAAAGGCCTGGAGACTAAAACATATGAAGAACGGCTGTAGGATTGGGTTTGGCTAGCTAGTCTAAAGAAAAGAAAAAATAGGGATGACATGATAGCAGTATTCCAGTACCTGAGGAGCTGCCACAAAGAGGAGAGGGTCAAATAATTCTTCAGAGTACCAGAGGGCAGGACAAGAAACAATGGTTGGAAACTGACCAAAGAGAGAAGCAACCTGGAATTAAGGAGAAACTTCCTAACAGTGAGAACAATTAACCAGTGGAACAGTTTGCTTTCAGAAATTGTGGGCCTTCATCACTGGAGGTTTTTAAGAAGAGGCTAGACAGTCACTTGTCTGAGATGGTGTAGGTTCTCCTGCTTGAGCAGGGGGCTACACTAGAAGACCTCCAAGGTCCCTTTCTCTTCTCTTCTCTTCTCTTCTCTTCTCTTCTCTTCTCTTCTCTTCTCTTCTCTTCTCTTCTCTTCTCTTCCCTTCCCTTCCCTTCCCTTCCCTTCCCTTCCCTTCCATTTGGATGGGTATGGTTTGTTAACCCAATTTTGTCAGCTAGCTTTTTGCCTTTGCCTGAGTTTTGGATTCATTTGGGAATTAGGAGATAAAAGGTAGGGAGACCCTAAGTAAGTCCACAACCTCCAACGTTTTCTCCTCTTAGCACCACTGGAAACAACAAATTCATAGCTCCTTTCTAAAAAAGAACTGAGTCTGGTCATTTCTGTTCTCTTGTAATTTGAGCTTTGAGATATAGATGGAGCTGGACAAGCAGGGTGAGTATACACAACTGTTTAGAACTAAAGACCAGTTGCTCTGCTCACTTGAAACACAGCCACCAACACTCCTGATGCAGAGACAGAGACAGTAAAGCCATGGGATCCCTGAATAAGTGTGGAGGAGACGATCATACTCTCTATACTTTTGGAAACAGAAATTAAGAGTATTATGTAACATAAGGTAAGGGAACCAGACTTTCCTGTAATCTTGCAATGTTCAATGATCACTTAGTAACAGTTTTGAAGAAAAGAAAGCTTAAGGTGGATTTCATCCCTTCTTTAGTTGCAGTGTGAATTTTTATTTTTATATAACTTATTATATTATTGCCAATTTTTGTTTGTGTGTCAGTCTGTGTGTGTGAGAGAGAGAGAGAGAGGGAGGGAGGGAGGAAGAGTCCATGCAGTTTTCTTGGTAAGATTTCAGAAGTGGTTTGCATTGCCTTCTTTCTAGAGTTCAGAGAGAGTGATTGGCCCAGGGTTACCCAGCTGACCTTGTGTCTAAAATGGGTCTTGAACTCACAGTCTCCCAATTTCTAGTCTGGTGCCTTGACAACTATATCAAACTGGCTCTCATTGCCTTCAATCCAAAGGTTCTTGCAATTCCTTCCAATATGTCTCATCCACTAATGTCGCAAGCATTTTTCCTCCTCAGCTGACATAATTCTAAAAAAGCTGCACTGCACTGAACTCCAGATTGTCCTTTCTCATGCTCTGCTGGCTTTATTACCTTTGTTTATAGCTTTCTAATTACTGTGAACTCGTCTATGCATAACTTAATTAGAAAAGGTTCAAACTAAGAACTTTGTTCCAGATTTCAGACTTGGCACTGGGGCTTATAATGGCAAATAATGTCAACCAGAAAACATGCCTCAGTGCAATGTCAAAGCGTTTTGCCTTTCCCATACAAATAGCCACAATCCATCTTTGATCTGAAAATAGTTTATAGATGGTCTCAACGTACAACCATATATTTCATGACATAACCAAGTTATGATGGCAGTGAAAAAAGTGACTTATGACTGGTTCTCACACAACCATTGTAGTGTCCCTGTGGTCATATGATCAAAATTCAAGCACCATTTGCAACCTTCCCAGCTGGCTCCAACTAGCAAAGTCAATGGGGAAAGTCAGATTAATTTAATGATCGCGTGATTCACTTAACAACCAAGGTGATTTACTTAACAACCATGGCAAAAAAGATTGTAAAATTGGGTATGACTCACTTAATAACTACCTCAATAAGCAATGGAATTCTCTCCCAATTGTGGTGGTCAGTCGAGGACTACTTATACCAGTCTTGATCGTTTTCTTTTGTATTTCTGAATAGGAAATTGTTGGTCCTCCCAACATTGGCTTCCAATGAAGCGGTTGATGTAAAATCCTTTGGTGTCTTTCTCAATCAAGATAGCTGTCCTGTCAAAAAAGGATAACAGGATTAGATTAGCAGGACTTGACAAATGTCTGAATAATTTATAAGAACTTTTCTTATTTTATCATGGTTTATGATGTAATACATCAGCCTTCTTCAACAAGATACATTCCAGATATTTTGGGACCATCAGGACAAGATTCAGCAGTCCATCTGCATTTAAAAGACAAAGGCCACTCCTTTGAAGACAGCAAAGTCCACATTTTGGACAGAGAGGACTGCTAGTTTAAAAAAGAGGTCAAAGAGGCCATCTATGTCAAAATTGAACAGCCCTCCCTCAATAGGGGGAGGGGGAAATATGACATCATCTATCTCCAGTCTACAACACAGTCCTTTCAGCAGTTCCAAGAAAGCTCCACACCCATTTGCACTACTCAGCTGACCTTGAGGACACAGATAAACCTCCAAGTGGCCTCAATGACTCTCTAAAAGAATGCAAATGACCATCTGTCTGCAAGGAATATAAATCCTTCCATTCCCCACCATCCAGTAGGAACTGAAAAAGCTTCTTGGATGAGAAGCAAAACGTCTTCAAAGAAAAACAGGAAAGTCCAGTTGCCTCTTGAAAAAGCACCTTTGGGACAACCATGACCTGGATGACTGAGAATCTCCACAGACTTTTGGGACTACAGTTCCCAGAATTTTTAAGGCAATAAGGTGGGAGTTATTCTATCCTGACATAGGGATGCAGCATAGATTTCTACAACTGTTCTTTTAAAAGGCAGAAAATGTGCGCTGTCCTGTCAAGAACCTTTTAACAGAGAGGACTGTCATGAAACATTATCATCATAATCATCCCATGGCTTTTATGAAGATCCCATCTTTTTGCCACAATCTAAGGTGGTTGAGAATCAGCTTGTTTTCGTCTTGTTTCTAACTTCAGCCACGCATAGGTCTTGTTTTGCTCTTACCAAGTTTGAAATGACATATCCTAATTTCACTTTTTCCATTTTTAGGGAGAGAACATTAACTGACACTCCTCTAGGCTACTGGTAATTTTTCTTTCATTTTTGTAGGTCAGCGGCTGGTGCTTCCAAAAGAGGTCCCTTTGGGCAGGCAATAAAGATACTGCAGAAATCAGAACATACTGAGTCTAAAACAAGACATGTCACTCTTTGGACAGCATTTCATAACTTACAGGATGAACTGAACATGATTTCAATAGAATGTACATATGTACAGAAGCATACAGTATACAGAAATATTTTGTCCATTGCACGACGATGGCCATTGCAGTACAACGAACTAAAATCTCTTTAATTTTTTAGGGTTACACAGTCTGGAAGTATTTTTTTAAATAAACGGCGTCAGGAGTACGAGACTCCAAGTACTCTGTTTTATTTATTTTTTTTAATCGACGGAAAAGCTGCTAAAATGCAAGAGAAAAGGAGCCGTGGATCACGGTAAAGCGGTTTACCGAAAAGAGGGAGATACAAAGACGAGTCGCTTTGGTGGGTTCGCCAGAACAGGATCACTTGGTAGAGCTTGCCACCTCAGGGATGGCGATCTCCCTTGCTAGGTCAGGGACGCTGCGCGAAGAGGTTGGCACCGTGAGGCAGCGTGTAGGTGGGACTTCTCGTGCCTCGGTTGTCATGGGAGCAGTAGCAAATCACTCGCTTCCCCCCCCCTTGTGGTTGCTATGACAGCGGGAAGGGCGGGATTGAAGATGAGGCCTAGCCATCCTGAGCTTGTTTAGGGGGCGGCGCATGCGTGGGAACCTCCTCCCCCTCCCCGCAAAGCCGGCCCAGTCGGTGCGGACTCGGAGGAGGAGCCGCCGCCGCCGCCGCCGCCGCCGCCTCTGCTACCGTAAGAAGTCAGGCCGGTCGGCGGGAGGGCAAAGACGGAGCCAGCCAGCCGCCGTTGCCGCGCCGGCACCGCCGTGAGTGAAGGGAAGCGGTTGGGGAGGGCCGAACGACAGAGGGAGCCCCTTCCCGCCGCCTGCGGGCATCGGGGAGGCGGAAAGTGCCCCGTCATGGCCCCTCCTCGCTTGTTCGGGTGACCCTTTCCCGAAGGGCCGCCACTGCGGGGTATTCCCGAGAGCGGAGGCAGGTCGGGGGAAGGGGTGCTATTCGCGGCTGCAGTTGCCGCCGCCGCTGCTTGCCTTTCTAAAGGGGCGGCGGGCTGTGGCTTTTCCTTAGTGAGGGGCAGCCCTGCCGCTCGCCTTCATCCCGCTTGTGCTCCTCGGAGGCGGCGGCGGCGGCGAGGAGAGCGCGCTGTCTGCTGGAGCAAACGTCCCGGCCGCGTCCTGGTCCTGGCTCGCCAGGTGGGACCTGCCAGCGCGTTACAGGCCGCCGTGACTCGGCAGAGAGTCCTCGGGGATGCTGGGGATGCTGATAGTTGAGAGAGAAGGCGGCAATGCACGATCTTCCCCGGGCAGCAGTGGCAGCCTCTGCCAGGGACAAAATAGCTTTCTTTGCTGCGCCACGCCACGGATGTCGCCGCAGAAGGGGCCCTCGGACTTCTTGCCGTGGAAGCCGAGAAACTGAGCACTTGCTTGTCTCCCTGCCTCAGCCTCTGTGGGCAGTTTCTAAATTTGGGGTGCGGACCATGCGGGAATTTTTAGTTTGAGGCTCCGTAGTTTCTTTTGAGTCTTGTCTGTCTCCTTGCACTGGCTTCACAAATGTCTGGACTGGCTGGCCTAAAGGGGAGAATTAGAAAGATTAAAGCGGGGGTGGGGGTGGGGGAGTCTTGTCAGGAAAAGCCTGGCATCCTGCAAAACAGGGTGCAAATTAACTTGAGTAGATTCTAACATCCCAGTGCCTTGGTTTTGCAAGGCCGTTCATTATTTTTTTTTAACCAGCAAGTCAGCGATCATCCACTGTGGGGTATGATTATATTCTTAGCCTTGATTAGAGATATATGAATGTGTGCCTTGTGTATTAACCAATCCTCTCAGTATGGACTTGTGTATAGAGCACATAAACTCATACATGATCTAGCGGCCCATATACATAGGTGACTGAGTAACTCTGTAGGTCGATGTTTGGAATGCAGAATGGCTGGTCCACTGTGTTGGCTGGCCTAGAAAATGGCTTTTTTACTTTTGTGACTATCAGGCCACTCATCAGGAAAGTGCTACAGAGATACAGACGACAATTCATATATTTTAGGAGGTGCTGGTTCAATTTCATCTGTGAATGCATCAGTCCTAAAGTAAAAAAGTTAATACATTCCATCGTCCCCTAGGAAAATAAGTGTTTATATCAAATTGTTATAGATATGATAATTTTATTTAAAATACACATTTACATATACACACATACTGTATATGTCAATAAAATTTTGAGAGCAATACAACATCTGGAATTTGAGATCTTTTATGAGATTTTCTGGGTACATATAAATACTGTATAACCTGATTATGGAATGAATACATTTTCTGGAATTAACTGACAGGTTGGGATTGGTTAATATGCCAAACATACAAACACTGAAGCAAATTAATGATAATTTTTGTGAATGCCTCTGATGCATATTTATTGTATTTTTGTTTGTTACATGAACACAATTCCTCTGGGAATTGAGGAAATCCAAGTAATCTGTTGACAAATGTGTCCGATACTGTTCACTGTTTTCTAATTTTTGATGAAGTATCATTGCATGTGTGTTGTGCACGTACGCATGCCTTCAAATCAGTATTGACTCCTGGTGAATGCCTGGACAGGTTCCTGCAGTTTCCTTGGCAAAATTTCAGAAGTTGTTTGCCACTGCCTTCTTCCTAGGGCTGAGAGAGAGTAGCTGGCCCAGAATCACACAGCTGCCTTTGTACATAAAGGGGGGGGTATATCTAACCTATCTTTGGCATATTATGGCAGATTGTGAGCTGGAGCACCATTACAAGCTGGGAATCGGTCACTTCTGGACTGTATTTGCTTACAATACAGATAGTCCTTATGACCAAAATTTGGACTGGAACTTCCATCACTAAGTAATGTGATTGTTAAATGAGTCGTGCCTGATTTTACAACCTTTTTGTCATGAATGTTAAGCAAATGTTCTTAAGTGAGTCTGGTTGTTCCCATTGATTTTGCTTGTTGGAGGCTTCCAGGGAAGGTTGCAAATGCAATTGCATGAAACTGGGATGCTGCAACTGTTATAAATACATGCTGGTTGCCAAGTAGCCAACTTTTGATTATGTGACCACAGGGACTCTGACAATCATAGGTGCAAGGACTGGTCATAAGTAACTTTTTTCAGTGCCATCATAACTTTAAACAGGTGCTAAACAAATGACTATAAGCGAATACTACTTTTCTTGCTGGTCAGCTTGGCAGTGTACCTGATCTCTGTGGTAAGTAGATGAGATTTCATGACAAGAACATTGTTTCTTATAAATTCTGTAAACTTACTTGAGTGAATGCTCTATTTTAGAGTTCCAACATGTCTTCTCTGTACTTGCTGCAGAAAGCAAAAGAAAGCATGGTCATGATTATCCGTCAGATCCCATTTGATGTGGTTATAGCAGGGGTGTCAAACTGCCGGCCTATGGGCCGGATGTGTCACCGGCAATGGCGAAAAAGCTCCGATATGTTGTGCGACGTCGCGAGTTTGACATGTCTGGGCTATAGCCTTCCTACAGATTTCTTTTAATTGTATTTTTCATGATCTCTCTCTCAGTTATTCATGCATGATACTCTTTCTAGCACTTATTTTTCTTTGTGCCGTGTCATAAGATACACCAGGTTCTCCTGACAAGACTGATTCAGTCTACCCATTTCCCTGCTGGACAGGAGAATGGAGGTTAAGAGGGCTTTTAATCCTCCTTGTGGGAGATGTAAACTTATCTTACAAATAGAGTATTTGATTAGCCAAGTAAATCTTCTCTGTTGAGTGTCTCTGAGGTGACTATGAACCGTATGAACACACTTCTGAAAAACTAAAGTGATGTGAGAGGCCTGCAATGGTTTCATTTATATTTGTGGCTCTTATATGTCTCCTTTAACTTCTTGCTGTCCTTTGATAATTGGTTCTTGCTTCAATTATATTTAAATGGTGAAAGGGAAAGACTTTTTACCCTGCTGTGAAATAGTTCCAACTATTCTGTATGCCCTGTCTAAAACTCAGTCTTGATCACCTTAGTATTTAGCTGCCATAAATATTTATGAGACTGGTTGATGGAATAATTGGTATTTAAAACTGAGGTGTTGTTTCCTAAATGAGCCTTCCTGGATTTTTCTGACTGTGCATGGCACTTTGGAGATAAATAGCCCTGTGTATATTTGGCTGGCTATTTTCTCTTGGATCCAAAGATGCACCCTCTTTTCTTAACCAGTTTTTGAGACCAAACGCCAAATGTCTTTAAGAATTCCCATTAGCTTGATATGGCCTAATAAGAGGCGATTAAAGAGAGGAAAAAAGTGGAGAAGAATGGGGTAGGTTTTTAAAATCAGAGATATAGTTGCATGAAAAATTAGTGTTTGCTGCACTACATTAAAATTACAAACGGAAAGGGAAATGACAGTGGAGTAAAAAGTATTCTCATCTTGATAAGAACTGGAGAAAGGAACAGAAAATTTTGAAACAATATTTTAAAATACAACTTGGAAGATGCGCTCTGCTTCTTGCTGAAGTATATAGCTTTTCAAGAAAGTAACATAAGAGTTGTATGCTCTATCTTTGAACAGGCCTTTGTAATTTCAGATTTCAAGGCAGCTGTAGATTTTTTCAGCTCAGACTTTAAACAGCTGCTAATAAATATGTGTCTGATCTTTTGAAAATGTTCAAGAAATTTCTCAACCTCCCTAGGCAGCTGCTTCAGCCAATCCTTGTCTGATCCTCAGTTTCTTCCTCTTTTTCAGCAATGTTTTCAAATCTTGGGATAGGCAAAATTAGGGGCATCTTGCAATAAAGAATTTGAATTTTGGATGTAATAATTAAGTAAAAGTTAATGGATGAGGCACTCAGAAATGAACAACTCCTAAGGTATGTGATTCATTTCTACTCTGTGTTGACCTCAAGAGAGAAATGCTGACAGTATAAATTGGGCTAAGCTGTCTACATGATTTACTGGTGCTGGAATTTTTTTCATCTTTCTTCAAGCTGGTTGCAAGTCAGTTCTGAAGCCTGGGCAGTGATGTCATTGTGAAGGACATATTCTGGACTGTATTATTGTGGATTCTGTTAAGAAATGATCTGAAGACTTTTCTTATTTCCCACTGGGGCTACAATGTGGGCCTTCTATTTTGAGAAATATTTTCTCAAGTTATCTTACGAGACTGGAGAAGAGGCAGAGCATAGAAGACCCCCAATAGTACTTATAGTGAACATCAGCCATTTTTTTGTAAGCAGTAAAGAATGTCTGGATTCATGAGGCCATTGCCACTATGGTAAAATGCTAAATGGCTCTTCTACTTGTGCATTAGGGAACTAATCATCCTGTTCAATGTCACTTCAGTTGAGTTCTGTTCCAAAGTGTTATATTTAAATTTCTACTTGGTACCCTGCCATAGATTATTACCTGGGCAATTCACTTGTTGATTGTAATAAGATAATGTGGAGAGGTAGCTGGAGATCCACTTGAAAATGTTAATGTAATTTTGGAATCAGTGGTGGCAATTTGTTTAATGTCACAGTAATGGCACTTTGGTTAATTCTAGGACTAATTCAAAGCAGGATAATCAACTACCAATGTTTCTACACATTTGTGGCAAAAGCTGTTGTTTCAGGCTGCATTTTAGGATGTGGTTGCTCACCTGTAGTTCCATATGAAAAGAACTACAATCTTTGAAGGATGGTAATTCAGCAATTTTTGAACAAAACAATCTTAACTGTTTGCAGATACCATTTTGGTCACGGCTGTTGCTTAGTTAAGCTCGAAGTTCTGTGGCCTTATACAAAAATTCTAAAGACAGCTGCATGGGTTGGGAAAATTCCTGTTCCTCACTGTTACTACTACAGTTAAGTTATTTATATAGTCTCTTAATTACAACATGCTTGGTCTTACCCACAGTCATGTCTGAGAACATTTTTCTTCTCCCAGCAGTTGAAGATAAATCGCTTAGGTGATAAACAGAATTACACTCTGTATTAGGTCAATTTGCCTTCATTCGTAGGCCAATTTAATTAAACTATCATTGTGACCCCATATCTGTTTCCAAGATAGTGTGTGTGTGTGTGTGTGTGTGTGTGTGTGTGTTGATTCCCTCTTCTTTGTGGCAGCCCCTGAGATACTGGAACACTGCTATCATGTCACCCCTCGTCCTTCATTAAACTAGACGTCCCCAATTCCAGCAACTATTCTTTATATGTTTTAGCCTCCAGTCCCCTAATCATCTTTGTTGTTCTTCTCTGTACTCTTTCTAGAGTCTCAATATCTTTTTTACATCGTGGTGACCAAAACTGGATGCAGTATTCCAAGTGTGGCCTTACCAAGGCATTATAAAGTGGTATTAACACTTCATGTGATCTTGATTCTATCCCTCTGTTAATGCAGCCTAGCACTGTGTTGGCTTTTTTGGCAGCTGCAGCACACTGCTGGCTAATATTTAAGTGATTGTCCACTAGGACTCCGAGATCCCTCTCATAGATACTACTATTGAGTAACGTACCACCTATAGAGTACCTGTGCATTTGGTTTTTCTTGCCTAAATGTAGAATCTTACTTTTTTTACCATTGAATTTCATTTTGTTAGATAGCGCCCAATGTTCAAGTCTGTCAAGGTCCTTCTGTATCTTAAGCCTATCTTCTGGAGTATTGGCTATTCCTGCCAGCTTGGTGTCATCTGCAAATTTGATGAGTTCCCCATCCCCTCATCCAAATCATTGATGAAGATGTTGAAGAGCACTGGGCCCAGAACAGAGCTCTGGGGCACCCCACTACACACTTCCCTCCATGTAGACGCAGTTTTATTGAGGACCACATGCTGAGTATGGCCGGTGAGCCAGCTACAAATCCATCTGGTGGTGATGCTGTCTCACCCACATTTTTTTATCTTATCAATAGGTTGTGGTCTACTTTATCAAATGCCTTACTTAAGTCCAAGTAAATTATATCCACAGCATTCCTCTGGTCCGCTAATTTTGTCACCTGGTCAAAGAATGCAATAAGATTTGTCTGGTATGATCTGTTTTTGACAAACCCATGTTGGCTTTTGGTTATGACTTTGTTTGCCTCTAGGTGTTCACTGATTCTCTGTTTCCCCAGAAATAAGACCTAACTGCAAAGTAAGCCCTAGCATGATTTTTCAGGATGCTCATAATATAAGCCCTACCCCAAAAATAAGCCCAGTTAAGATTATCAGCCATTTAGTACCGTAGTTCTCCAAAAATAATCCCTAACTGAAAAATAAGCCCTAATGTGTCTTTTGGAGCAAAAATTAATATAATTTGGGCAAAAAAAATATTTTCAGGGAAATACGGCTATGTATTTCTGTGTGTGTATGTGTGTATGTATGTATGTGTGTGCGTGCATGTGCACATGCTCGTGTGCATGTATATTGCGTGTATATGTTTGTGTGTGTAAAATCTCCCAACTGTGTTGTTTCTATGAATAATTCAAGGTGGCGAACATATCTAATAATCTTTCTTCTTATTATTTTCTATGTTTCTACTACATTGAAACTGAATTACATTCTTAAAAAATTAAGGGAAAGTTTACATTGGGAAAAGACAAGAAACAGCTATAGTAGTAATTCTGAAATATCTTAAAGATGTCAAACATTCAGAGGATATATTAAAATAAAAGCTGGACAACCTCTGTCAGGGATGCCTTAACTGAATTCCTGCACTGAATGATTTGGACTCAATGTCCCTAAATGTCTCTTTCTGATTTTAAGAAAGATATAAAATATAACATTTACTGTTCCAGTATATAATGTGTATGACATATATCTATCCCTTCATAATATTCTAATTATTATCCATTATCCATTCTATGGTTTCTAAGTTGTTGCTTATAGTTGCCAGACAAATGGAAATGATAAGAGTATAGCTAGAGAATGAACAGAGGATGAAGGATGTATTTCTTTTTCAATCTCTGTTCATTCTGTATCCATACGCTCTGCTTACCACTGCCTTTTTTGCTTTTTTTTCAAAGGCCACCTGTCTCATATTTTAAGTGGCTTAAGCTTTGGAGCAAGACCAAGCCACCTTTTATAAAATCTTGCACACATTGTGCTATTGGCCCTCCCCTCAACCCTGCTTTTCTTTCGATACCTTGTACATGCCAAGATGTCTGTTTATAGCGTGCTTCATTGGTGCCACATGGATGTTTAAATTTATTTTGTGATAATCTTATGACAATAAAATTTGCTATTCATTTATGTATTTGATTTTTATAGCTACCCATCTCAACCAGTGACTCTGGGTGGTGGTATACATCATAAAACATTAAAACAGTTAAAATGGTACAATATAAATGGCATCAAGTAAAACTGTTACTACCCTAATACAGCCAGGAAATGAGGCCCGTAACACATTTGGGGGGCCAGGCCTGGGCACACAACCAACTCTTCATGCTTTACAAAGGCTAACAATGTTGGGGTCGTCCTGATATTTGAAGGGAGAATATTCTAGCAGAAATGACAGAAGAGAAGGCATGTCTCATGGGTCCTGCCAACCAGCATTCCTTGGCTAACAGGACCTGCAACAAGCCTCACCTGCCTGACAGCATATAGGTGTAACAAATTGTTTCCCAGCCATATGTTTTCCCTTTGTTCAGAGCGCTGCAACATCACTCCTCCCCCAACAAATAAACAATTTTCTTTGGTTGCTTTATAACATCATGTTTTATCTTACAATCTGTAGTTTGTCATTACAGGTCATGTCTTAGTCTTGGTTAGTTTATCATAGTGGCATGTTGTCTACTCTGGGCTGATGGCTATCTTTTGGTTAAACAGCCATTGGTCCTCCAAGAGAACAGGGATGGGCAAGAATAAACAGCAGTTTCTGCATTGTTATTCCGCTCCCATTTTATAGGTTCAAAGCCTTTGGGCATGGGCAGAGTACAGAATAAATAAGTAAATAATGAACAAATGGGATTAATTAGGAATATAAACAATATCAAGAGATTCAGCCTTTACCCATTCTGTGCACCTGCTCCTGATCGGGCCCCACTTTTTTTCAGTTATTTCTATATAAAAAATGAACATACTGGAAATATTTGTTGGCCAATTACCAACATGGAAAATAATACGAAAGACTGACAATCCATAATCCACAAAAATATGTTTGTTTTAGACCGTAGGCAGAATGTGTCTGTAAAAAACATGGTTACGAAATACATTGTCAGGAAATTCAGATTTGAATTGCTGGGCAAAAGATAGTGTTCAATTGATGCCCCAAACTTCAATCCTAATAATTGATATTGTGATATATATTGTGTTTGCACGTATCAATTATTCTTTTGTGTGCTTTTGCAAAGTGTTAAATAGAATATAGAAGCATCATTTATTAATCAAATTTATATGGCTGCCCTTCTCATGGAAAGTGATTCTGGTTGTATGTAACAAGCACAAATCATTGTGAGGTAGGAATACTACTTCTGAGTAGAAAGAACATATTCTCTATGCCATGCCAATTGATTTCATGTGTAGTGAGGATGTGCACAGTGTATGGAGTAGAGTGTACTTTGATCTGAGGTCCTGTTGGCATCCAGTCAGTGTGCAGATTAAGTGGTCACGCTGGACAGTATTCTGACCTGAAATCTGCAGAGGTTGCTTTTCTGAGCATAACGTTAGTCTTTTCCAGACATTTCATGAACAACCCTAATTAGAAATACGGTAGGTCATTATTTTCCAACTGCCTCACCTGGAAAACGGCTGGGAAAATCTATAGAGAAAGTGATTGAAGGCAATAGTCTTTCTTCTGAAGCTGCTATTGTCTTGTCCAGTTCCCCTTCGTGAGCCTTTTATTGGAATAACTGTAGTGGTGCCTGGTCTCCCCCATGAGACTGGTTTCTGGCATGCTGCCAATTTCTGTTTGGTTTCCTTTGTTAGAATGCATTTCTTGCTTTTTGCCACCCTTTTGAATGTTTCTGTCTTGGGAGTTGCATAAGCAGGACTAAGCAGATTATGTGACTGCTGACCAGTAAAAAAAAACTTCACCATTGTTGAGTGGGAAGGAACATAGTAACTGTGTGAGTGGCTTGGAACATACTAACTCAGGGGTAGTCAACCTTGGCTCTTTTATGACTCGTGGACTTCTTAGCTGGCTCAGGAATTCTGGGAGTTGAAGTCCACGAGTCATAAAAGAGCCAAGGTTGACTACCCCTGTACTAACTGAAAAGCCTCTGCTGTGTGACACCCAGCATTCTCTTGCTTTTGTGATGTATTACTATACTGGATTAGTAGTGGAAGACAAAAGTAGGGAAAAACCATGCTAATAGATACCATTCAGTAGCACCTGGCTCTAAACCAATGGGTGCCTGAGATCTGGACTGATGGTATGTCTTTTTCCAAGTTGTTGCAACAAAAACAAAATTCTAGAAACAAATTTGTTAAGAAACTTTTATGGAATAGAATCTACTCCATAATTTGGCAAATGTGTAAATAAATCAAGAGACCTAAATTCCTATTAAATAAAACAAGTATCAAATCTGATAATTCTATGAACTATTGCAGGATTTATCCCTAGTCCTGTTAAATGACAAATCCAACTTATATTTCTGTCCCCATAATAATTAAATATGCAGCACCACCATAGTCAGGAATTAACAATTGTTTTTCACAAGCAAGGATTCATTTTCCTGCTTGCCTTCCAGTCATCACCAGTTATCAAAGCTCCTCTAATTTCAACATAAAATTCTGCTTTATTAGTTTAAACAGACTAGGTTTCAGGACAGATTGTGGTCCAGGAGCAGCAAATCACAAAACAAACATTTTAAAAATATTGTTAAGAGAATATTTCCCATTGTTTTGAACATTTATGGTAAAACAGTGATGGCGAACCTTTTAGAGACTGAGTGCCCAAACTGCAACCCAAAACCCACTTATGCATCGTCAAGTGCCGGGTGGGTGTGGCCCATTGGCTGGGTGTTGCCAATTGGGTGGGCGTGGCCAATTGGTGGGCGTGGCTGCGGTGGTAATGGCAGACTGGGTGGGACTAAAAAGTTCAATCAATTCCAACTTTGCAAGATCTTTTTTTCCCCGCGAGAAGCTGAAATTGACTGATTAAACCTTTTTTTTTTTTGCACATGGTGGTGGAGGCCTAAAGCGAAAAGGTTTTATAAAACCCAGCTGAAGGCCTAGGACTGGGACGATGGCACATGTGCCCACAGAGAGGGCTCTGAGTGCCGCCTCTGGCACCCGTGCCATAGGTTCGCCACCACTGTGGTAAGACATATTCAAGGCACTTGCTCATCTCAACTGTTGTAGGTCTTGTTAAGGTGGGCAGATGTTGTCCACTATCATCAAAAAGGACATTCATTTGTTTGCCACTCACATTAATCCTTATATGCACCTTTATGTCCTGGGAAAACGTAATTGTCATCGATTCTAAATCAATTACTGTATAGAGGTAGTCCTGGATTTACAATCACAATTGAGCCCAGAATTTATGTGACTAAGTGAGAAATTTGTTAAGAGAGTTTTGGCCCATTTTACAACTTTTCTTGCCACATTTGTTTAGTGAATCACTGCAGTTGTTAAATTAGTAACACAGCTGTTAAGTGAATCTGGCTTCCCCATTAACTTTGCTGGTCAGAAGGTTGAAAAAGATGTTCACATGACCCCGGCACACTGCAACTGTCATAAATATGAACCAGTTGTAAAGCATCTGAATGTAAATCCCGTGACCATGGGGATGCTGCAATGGTCATAAGTGTGAAAAATGATCATAAGTCACTTTTTTTCAGTGCCATTGTAAACTTGAACAGTCACTAAATGAACTGTTATAAATCAAGGATTACCTATACTTCCCAATTATGTATAGAATTACATATCGAGAATGGGTGGCTAGAGAAATAAAATAGAGATATAGTTTTGCATACGTAAGTTTGTATGTATGTACCTGTGTTTGAAGGGGAAGGTAGTAGGCTAGAGTCTCTTATAGGGTATGATATCCCCATAAGTAAAATAATCTGAGAAGCTCTTTAGGAACCAAACACTAATCCTTCTGTATCTCAGAAAGATTTTGTGGAAGCTTTCCCCTGAAATTTTTACATCATTGCCAGGTGAAAGCAGGCCTCTCCTATTCCCCCAAAAGATGTAATACTTCGTTTTCTCTCTTGACAGAACATTTCTGCTTGGTTTTCACAAAAGAAATTGATGTGATGAACTAGGCCTCCCCTTTGCTTTTAATAGGAGAGAGAGAATGAGGGAATGGGAACTACAGCAATTCTGACGTGAGTCCTCAGCTGGGAATAATTGTGGCAAAATTCCAGTTTTAGCAATGCCTGCAGCTGTCCAGTACAAACAAGCACCAAGTTCATCTTCAACCCATTATCCTCTAGAGCAGCATTATTGGACAAGGTGCATTCAATCATTAATTAAATTTCCAAGTTAAAAAATGAATAAATGATTGATGTAAACATTATACTGTGCCTTTCTTTTCAGGAGTTTGAGATGTCATATTCAGCACTCCCTTCTCCAGTTTTCCCTCATAATATAGGTAGTCCTTGAAACGAGCAGTTCATTTAATGAGTGTTCAAAGCTACAATGAAAAAAGTGACTTATGACCATTTTTCCTACTTAGGACATTGCAGCATCCCCAGGGTCACATGATCAAAATTTAGATGCTAGGCAACTAACTCATATTTGTGATGGTGGCTGTGTCCCAGAGTGATGTGAGCCCCTTTTGTGACCTTCTAACAAGCAAAATCAATGGGGAACGCAGATTAACAATCATGTTACTAACTTAACTGCAGTGATTCACTTAATAACTATGGCAAGAAAGGTCATAAAATGGGTCAAAACTCACTTAACAAATGTCTTGCTTAGCAATGGAAATTTTGGGCTCAATTGTGGTCATAAGTCAAGGACTACCTGCAATAATACTGTGAACTAGCATAGGCTAGGGCAGGGGTAGGCAACCTTGGCTCTTTTATGACTCGTGGACTTCAACTCCCAGAATTCCTGAGCCATCATGGCTGGCTTAGGAATTCTGGGAGTTGAAGTCCACGAGTCATAAAAGAGCCAAGGTTGCCTACCCCTGGCTAGAGGTAAAGTGAGTGATCCAGAATCACTCAGTGAGCTTCCAGGACTGAGAGGATTTGTATTTGGACTTCCAAAGTCCTAGTCAGACATCCTAATATCTCCACTGCAGTATATAGCAGATTAATGGATTTTAATGTAATTTAAGGTTTAAAATTTTCATAATGCAGCACAGGTGTTAGTTTCTATTTTCTCCTAAAGTGTTAACTAGAATCAGTTTTAAATAGTGTCAGACTTTGCTTCTTATAGTCTGGATTCCTTTGTGAAAGAGGAACAGTATACATCTGTTTGTCATTTAGGTAACTGCTAATTCTTTTATCAGTGTGAAAAAAAATTCTTACAAAGAGCCTCTTTACAGCATCTTTGCCTAATCTATGATTTTCATAAGATGTCGCTGTTTTGGCACTGCTACTGGTTTTAGAGAATTTGTAAAAATTAATAATGTCCAACTTGTTAGTAAGTAGTCTGGTAATTTTTAAATGCTTCATAACAGAGGGAAGCGGCATCTAAGATATTGATTTTATAACTATGAAAACATGCTGTAATAAACATTTAATTTGTATATTATTTTGAAGGTTGCATATATTTTTATGTAAAAATTTTCAATAAAAAGTATATATTTTAACGGATGCATTCTAATTGTCCTTTCTATTTTTTTATTATTTTAAGAAAATTGTTTTTATCTCTTTTTAAATTCCATATCACCTGGGTCAATGAAACCCCAAATTTTTACTTCTCCAACAAAGAAAATCTGATGTCTATCCTTTGAAGTACATTTTTGGGAGTGTCCAATATCTTTTGAATGCATTTTTAGTTAAATCAACTTTACCTTAAGTCTGTTGATATCTTTTAAACATTTTAAAAGAGATGAAGTAATTGATGGGGCATTACTGGAAATTTCCAAAATCTCCACTTTAAAATTCTTCTTGTGCTTTTGATAGAGATATGTTATAGGTTTTACTTCTTACATGAATACCATCAAATAAGGGAGTATTTTGGAATAACTTATCTTTGATTGCTTGGATTTTGGTTGCAGAGATCCAGGCAGGCATGGATAGGCAGGAGCTCTTTCTGCCAGCCACCAGAGATGAGGGAGGGAGGACTCTTGGCAGGTAGCAGCAGCTTGCAACCCTGCTGCTTTCCCATTGACTTTCTGGGGAGGCTGGCAGAGAAAGTTAAGAGATGATCACATGATCACAGGGCATTTGGCAATTGATTGTAAATGCGCACAAATTTCCAAGCAGCCTGATCATGATCACATGACCACAGGGTGGGCGGGCAACAGGTTGCGATGGTGAGAAGTGTTTTACAGCCTATAAAGCACTTTTTCTGAGGCCATAACTTCAAATACAGGTAGTCCTCGACTTACAACCACAATTCAGCCCAAATTTCTGTTATTAAATGAGACATTTGTTAAGTGATTTTTGCCCCATCTTACGACCTTTCTTGCTACTGTTGTTAAGTGAATCACTGCAGTTGTTACATTAGTAACATGGTTGTTAAGTGAATCTGGCTTCCGTATTGATTTTGCCTGCCAGAAGATTGCAAAAGGTGATCACATGACCCAGGGACACTGCAATGTTCCTAAATATGAGTCAGATGCCAAGCGTCTGAATTTTGATCACGTGACCGTGGGGATGCCACAATGGCAATAAGGTGAAAAACGGTCATAAGTATATATAAATTCAATAAATAAATAAATAAATAAAATAAAGTCACATTTTTCAGTGCCGCTGTAACTTTGAACAGTCACTAAATGAACTGTTGTAAGTCAAGGACTACCTGTAATCATTATGTTACAGGCATTAAGCAAAGGCTAGTTGTATTGTTATTAATTATGAACATATTTACTTTTGCCAATTTATGTAAACAATTTAATGCATTTCATCCACAATTTCCAACCTTTCCTCTTTCTCTTCAATACAGAATAACAGAGTTGGAAGGGACCTTGGAGGTCTTCTAGTCCAACCTCCTCCTCAGGCAGGAAACTCTATACCATTTCAGACAAACGGTTGTCCAGTCTCTTTGTAAAAACATCCAGTGATGGAGCAATACAGTCCTTGTATAGTAGCATCTCTAAAAGTTCCTATCAAAATCTGCTTTTTTTAAGCGTGTAGCGTTCCCATGTGTTTGTCTGCATGTATATATGTACGTATACACACAAAGGAAAAGGTGGAAAGCGCTTTCCTTTCTTCTGTTTTGAAAGATTGTGCTATTATCCTAAAGGACTGCCAAACTATGCCTGAATATTTTGCTCAGGTTCCAAAATAGTCTCATCTGTAATATATTCCAGAGTAAGCCACCTCCTTTCACATGAAAAAAGCTGAGGCAAGCAGCTGTGTCAGTTTATAATACTTCCCATTAGGATCTAAAAGACTGTGCAAGTGCCAACAATACTTGTAATGTTCTTAAGCTTGTATGCTTTGCGGCTCGTTCAGTGTAACTTGTAAATATTTAAACCAGGGGTGTCAAACTCGCAATGTCATGTGATGTTTTTGCCATTGCCGGCAATGGGGTGGGTGCGGTTTCGCTATGATGCATCCAGCCCGCGGGCCGGCAGTTTGACTGGGGACTAAATTTGACAATTTAACGAGTTCTTTTATCATAAGTACTTAAACTAAAAAGGGGGAATGGGAGTCATGTTATTCAGTTCCAACTTACCATCTGAAAGCAACGGTTCTCGTCTTCTGTTTTAACTTTGCTTCAAAGAATGTGTCCGTTATCAACTATCTCTTGGGGAATGTTTCATGAAAAGATTCAACGGGCCATCCCATTTTAGTGGGGCATGCACAAGTGAAAATCCTGGATTGTATCTAATATAATTTAGGCACGGCTTTTCAATCTTTTCACCCATTGTACCACTTTTAGGATATGGCAATATCCGAGTACCACCAGTCGCCTAGCAAGGTGTCAAAAACCCGATGACCCCCCCCAAAAAGGAAAAAAGTGATAAAGTACAGGTAGTCCTTGACTTACAACAGTTCGCTTAGTGACTGTTTGAAGTTACAATAGCACTGAAAAAAGTGTTCCCAAGGCACAGCCGAGCAAGACACCTGCCTTCCCACCCGGTGGTGCTCTTCCTCCTATCCGAGGTTTTCATTGTTGTGAGCATTTCTGTTGAGGATTGGCAGCGGGGGTGGGGTGGGGGGTGTTTGGTTTTTATTCCCCCTGTCTGCTGGGTGGTTGCAGCAGGTTTTGGTCACTTCACATGACCCTGGGACACTGTGACCGTCATAAATATGAATCAGTTGCCCAGCATCTGAATGTAAATCACAAGACCCTGGAGAGGCTGCAACATTCCAGCTAATCGGCGCTTCTTCTGGGCTCAGCGGAAGCGCCAGGATCAGCGCTGAGCTCCAGCTGGAGCCTGGCACTGATCCTGGCGCTTCCGCTGAGCTCTGACAGCCCTGCAGCTCCAGCCATCTCTCACTCAGGCTTGTGTGGTGCTACCACCAGTTCAGCTCATTCCCCTCCCCCGCTACCATTTTTCTAGGATGGTCGCGTACCACCTGCCAGGTGCCAATGTACCACAGGTGGTACCCGTACCGCTGGTTGAAAAGCCCTGATTATCCCGTATACACTTGTATATACCTATGAAAACATATAATAAATAAATAAACATAGGACAGAAATAATAAAAATGTTTATTCAGTTCCGTCACTTGTATGAATTATGATTACTTCCTCTTATAAACATCGAGTCCAACTTTACTCCCCAGGAACCACGAGAGACTCGAACCAATAAAAGAACGTTTACAATGTAATGGGAAACTAGGTAACATCATCGGTGCTTATATTGGTTTGGGTAATGAAACATCTGCAAGAAAACAACCAAACTCAAAGAACACCAAGGACCTCTTGTACTTAATGCTTCCTCCTCCTATTTTCTTTTAACAATAGCTTGTATTTTACCAGACTTAGGATGTTTTATGTCATTGTACTGAATCTGTTTAACCAGGAAATAATAGTTGGGCTATGTGAAAGTGATACTGTGTTTTCTTTTTGCATAATGGCATTCTGTGGAAGTACAGTAAGCCTTTTGCAGGCTAGAGAATGACTCCCGGGAAATTGTTTATATCAGGGGTCTTCAGACTTGGCTCTTTTATGACTTGTGGACTTCAACTCCCAGAATTCCTCAGCCAGGCATGCTGACTGAGGAATTCTGGGAGTTGAAGTCCACAAGTCATAAAAGGGCTAAGTTTGAAGACCCCTGGTTTATATTGTAGTACAGGTAGTTACCTCTTAGTGATTTTCCCCTGGCTTTATTCTCCTGCTGTGGAAAAGCTTGGGTTGAAATTATGAAAAACTGTAGTTTGTTTTACCTGATATATTATTCTGCTGATGCTGCCAAATTCCAGCTGCTGAAAAATACTGTCAGAAAGAGATATATCTCTGGTGTTTTTAAGCGCCCTAGAAGAACCTGACTGATCAATGAAACCATATTAAATTCACACCTGATTGCTACCTCATTTATTCAGTTTACTCCACCCTCACCCCAAGATTATCATAGGGCTTCACCCACCCTTTTCAATAAAGAAAATATTGACTGAGTCAATATTCTCAGTATGTTCAATAACAATATACACGATATTGTATATTGTTAGGTATATTTTAATTTAATCATCAGAATTTGTTAATATACTGATAGGATGCAGAGGATGTTCAGATCACACGGTATATAATTACAGGACTACAGGATTACAAGTAGTTCTAAATTTATTTTCATCAGACATTCTTTTGTCTCTGTTCTGCTTTCATTTGCATCCCTTCATCTATGTCAACCATCAGATGTGTGAAAATGATTGTCATGTCTTTAGATTATGTGACATCCTTTCTAGAGTGAACTCTTAAAGCATGGTGATAGTAGGTATGTACTGTGGACTTAGCCAGTGGCTTAGCCAGCTTGTGTTTGGTGTTTGTCCAATCTACAATAAATCAAAACACAATTTCAGGGCCCTCTACTATCGTAGGATAGTTCTACCTATGATGAGATTTAAAAAAATAAAGCAGAGGGTTCATCAGATCTTTATATTTAGATACACCTCTAAGCAGGATATTTAGAATATTATGTGCAACTCTGTGCAACCCCTCTCCTAATTTATGAGGAATATTTGTGGTGTTGTTAGAGCTATATATTGGTGGGGAATATAAATGGATATGTTCTTTTTTGCACTGACAATGTCATTTAGCTGGCTGAAAACCTGAATGATTTGCAATGAATATTAGATTGGTTGAACGTTGCAACAGTGAGTATGGATCTGAGAAGTATTGTAACAACAACCAAGATATTTATGTTTTACTAGCTGTACCCGGCCATGCGTTGCTGTGGCTCAATCTGGTTAAACCAGTGGTTCTCAACCTTCCTAATGCCGCAACCCTTTAATACAGTTCCTCATGTTGCGGTGACCCCCAACCCTAAGGGCTCTCCAAGCACGCAACGACGACGCCCACTCACCCGCCGCGCCCGGGGCTCTACACGCCTCGCCTGTCCTCGCCTCACTTCCGAAGGTCGCTGGCCTGCCCGGCTCCAGCTGTCCGGGGAGGGGGGGCAGGAAGGCCGCTCCGGCGGCTCCGCCCAGCCTGGTTGGAGAAGCACCCAGGCAGGGAGAGAGAGAGAGAATGAGAGAGAGAGAGAGAGCCAAGAGGACAACAGCGCCGGCAGAGCTTAGTTCAGCCTCCTCCGCAGAAAGGGCCGCGAAGCAGCGCAGCCTCCCTTAGGAGATGCTCAACGGAAACGAATCCAGTGCTGCAACGGCCCCCAGCTCGAAGCCGTGCGGAGATGGATAGAGGAACGATGTCTTGGTTCCTAAGACCATCGGAAATATGTATTTTCTGATGGTCTTAGGCGACCCCTGTGAAAGGGTCATTCGACCCCCAAAGGGGTCGCGACCCACAGGTTGAGAACCGCTGGGTTAAATGGAAAAGAAAGAATTGAATTGCATGTTCAATGGCAATTTCAAAGCATCCAACAGATGGCACTGTTTTTCAAAAAAAGCATGTTTTTACCTGTCACAGGTGTGACATCTATATAATATAGGTATATAAAAACACGTGCGTATTCGAATGCAACGTTGCGTCAAAATTTCAAAGCAATCGGTGAACTTTCGGAGATTTAAGATTTTGAACAAACAAACATTTACATTTTTATTTATATAGATGGGAATAACTGATTGCGATTTATAAATGACAAAGTGCAGCAAGTAGATACAGTTATATAATTTGGTAGAACACATTTAAGAAATAGAAACATTGACAGAAAAGTGGTGGACAGAAAAGTTCATATCTGCTTTGAGAAATGACTATTTGTCAAAATAAATGAAAATGGCAATATATACAAATTTGCTTTTGCCAACTGTAAAGTGAGAATGGGTATGTCAGTTGTGATTGGATGAAATTGATGAGATCATTAAAAAGGAAAGTGAGAATTTTAAAGAAAAAAGAATGTATGAATGAATGAATGAATGAATGAATGAATGAATTAGAGAAGATCTGTTTACATGGTTGCTAAGAGTTGACACCGGTGGCACAAAATCAGTCAATCAATTAGTGAAGGTATATAGAAGCAAGAAAGGTTCTAAGAAATTTATTAGTATATTAAAAAGAATCAGGTTTTCCTTCTTTATGATGTTGTTTAAAGTGTTGGTTAGAAGATCAAATGTGTCTTATAGATTGCTACTGGTCCATGCTGGACAGAGGGACTTTGCATGGGCCTAAAGCAATTGACTACAGATTTCAAGTGCTGTCAGTGCCTTGCACTCATATCTTTCGTTGCTTTTGATGTCCTTCTTGACACCAGGTGGAGTTTGTGGAGTTTGCAGCTGATATTATTTCTTTGTGTCCTAGGAGGGGAGTATCTGCCGCTACTAGGGTTGAACTCTCAACCTTTCTTCACCATTAGGCCATTACGGCCACTGAGTAGTGAGAATACTATTTGTGCTAAATGCTGCTCCACCACACTTGATGTTTGACCAGATGCAAAAACAGCAAACACTTCTTTTGAGACATAACAATATGGTTTCAGCTTTCCCACGTCTCAGCATTTTTTTTGGGAAACTGTTTGGATATTTATCCTAATATTATTAGTACTCCTATGAGAGTGGTCTCTATCTTATATTCCCCGTAACAAACATGCTGAGGTCAATTTCTCTTGCTGTTTGAAAGTGTGAGAATATTTGTTGAACTATTCCCAAAACAGTAACAGGGATCAACTTTTCATTACATCATGTTCTTGCTTTTTTATCATGTAAAAATAAAGTGTATTATCATTCTAATAAATCCCCTCCTTCCTTCAAGGTTTGACAGATATCTGTCCAAGAATGGTTATAGAAACAGTTGTGTTCTAGGAAGAACTTAGGCTAAAAAAATAGACTGTGGTAACAAAAGAGCTGCTGGAAAATGTGATTAGCTGTCATCCAGGAAAGAAGTTGCTGTTTTTCTGCTGCTATAAGCTATTTGTGGGGAACCAGATCATTGTTTGTTACTGCTAATGATGGTGGAAAGCCAGCAGCCTACAGTTGACCTGTGAACACAGGGAAGGAATTAAAATGAAGGTTGTAGTATAACGAGGCTCTGCCTGGGGGCATTTGGGTAAGTAGTTTTTGGCTAAGCATTCTGTGCCCTCTAGGCCTAAACGTGTTACCCATGGGCCATGGCTGAAATTCAGATCCCATGCTCCCAAGATATAAGAACCATTTCCCTCCCTTTTTTTTGCATGTGATGGGGTGTTTTTGCCAATTTTGCCAACTTGGTTTAGAACAGAAATGGTGCTTCTGTAGAAGCTTGGAATGAGATCAAGCAGCATTTATTTATCCTGCATGACTTGTGGAGTAGCTGCAAAGGGACAGCTGTTTCTACTGGGGCACAGCCAAGATACCAGTAACGTTTAGTCTGCTGTAAGCAGTGCTTTTTTTGCCATAGAACGCACAGAACGGCGTTCCGGCACCTTTTTTTTAACGGAAGAACTGGTTCCTTCTAAGCTGCCAGCACAAGTATAGGTAATCCCTGAGTTACGAGCATTCACTTAACGCTCTGATGCTTCCCCCTCCCTTCCTGCTGCGCGAGACTCATCTGGAAAAGGTCTGTCTCCTCTCTGCCGCGGTCCCTGCTGCCGTTCCGATCTGAGGCCAGGGGATGCGTTCACAGCCCCCAGCGGCCCAATCCAGGCTTCGGAGGCCTTTTCCAAGCCTCTGGAGCCCACATCCATGGCCGTGGAACAATTTTGCAGCCCCCCCAGCGACCCAATCTGGGCTCCAGAGGCTTGGAAAAGGCCTCCGGAGCCTGGATCAGGCTGCTGGGGGACCACAAAATCATTCCGTGGCCATCTGAGCTCCAGAGGTCTTTTCCAGGCCTCCGGAGCCTGGATCGGGCCGCGGGAGGGGCATAAAATCACTCCGCAGCCATGGATCCAGGCAGCAGAGGTCTTTTCCAGGCCTCCGGAGCCCAGATCGGGCCACGGAGGGTTGTGTACGCGTCCCCTGGCTTCAGATCAGAGTGGCAGCAGGAACCGCGGCAGAGATGAGACAGACCTTTTCCAGGTGAGTCCCACACGGCAGGAAGGGAGAGGGAAGCATGAGGTATCTTAGTCGGTCAGGGAGGCCTTGGGGGCCTGTTCCATCAATAGGCCCTCCATGGCCTTTCCCACCCTGAGATATCTCATGTTTACTTAACGAGCAGCGTGCGTTTTAACGAGGAAAAGAATGATCTCACTAAAGGAACGAGATTCACTCTACGAGTTTTTGAGTTACGATTGGAATGGGCAGGCTCCATTACACTTGTAACTCGAGACTACCTGTAAAGCTCTGGCTCGGTGAAAGGAAGCTGCCCAGAGAAATCGGCGGCATCAAAGGTCGACCCAGAAACACTTCCACGGCCCTGAAAGCAGACCCTCTTCTCTGCCTTGGTTCATGGGGCTCCCCCCGCTGCCGCCGCCTGTCCTCACCCCATGTTGGCCACCAGGGACCAGGACTGACTCTTGGAGTGAATCTCTTTGAGGGACCAGGCGCGCTCCCAAAGCAGCAGCGCCGCCACCGCCTTGGTCACTCTGGCTCCGGAGGAAGCCTCTGTGTCATCAAAGGTGGCGGAGGACGAGGTGGCAGAAGACATGCCAGCTCCGAACAAGCGCCCTCTCAAAAGCCACGGCAATGGCGTCCGTCAGCTGATGCTGCTCACGTGATCTGCACCTCAGAAGCTCCCTAAAGCGGTTTCTTCTCCCCCCCCTCATTCCATAAAGGGTTTTCGACTGGGGCCGGAGCTGTGTGTGAGTTCCGCCACCTTTTTTTTTTTTTTTTTTTTTTTTTACAAAAAAAGCACTGGCTGTAAGTTTGAAGAAATATTTCCATTTAATCTTGGGAAATTGGGAATATGAAATGGCAAGCGAGAATTCCACCTTACTGTCAGATTTAAAATTCAGTTTTCAGGATGTCAGTTAATGAAATGGACATCCATTCCTAGGATTTTATTTTATTTTATTTTGCTATTCCAGAAGGAAGAGAAACTTGTCTGCTATTTTTGAGTGTTCAGTAGTGAGATGTCAATTCTGCCATTTGATTGGCTGAACAGGTGGAAGGCTTTATGACACACCCAGGAATTTGCTATCACTTTCCTAGACTAGTCTTACTCAAACTACATGGTGGTTGGAGGTAGGGTAAGAACCTCTGTATAGGTGAATAAATAGGTTTTCTTGAGCCAATCTCGAGAGGGATAAGTGGGCGGAGGGTGATCTTTCACCTGTAATAATATCCCTCTGTGTTTTTCTAGCCACTAAATATTAACTGCTATTACTACTTCACTCTGCAGGACAGCCTAAACATGCCTTATATTTGATCTCAAAGAACAACTGTGGACTCTTCAGCCTCATTGTATTCATACCCTGTGACCAGCAGACCAGCATAGTACACACTAGTGCCTTCTGGTGGCACAATTAATGTGTGCAAACAAAAACTGGGCAATGCTGGCCCAGGGTGTGTGACTCCGTGGGATGCATCTGCAGTTGTTTGCAAATCTACAGAAGCAGCTTCCTTTATGAAAAGCAGAGGAGTAGAAGCCTTCTCATGTTCAATGGTCAAGTGTAAGTCTGATGAACAGAACTTGCACTAAATCAGAGGTGTTAGTGGTGATTACTAACAGTCTTTGAAGAAACACGTTCTCTTTTAGTGGTTATGTGTTCTGATTTCCATATGGTATGTTCTAGGATCCACTGCTGTTTTATTTTATCTGGTTTTACATGTAGTAAAAAAAAAAACTGGCCTGTCTCTACAGCACTTAAAATGATGCTTCTGAATCTTCATGTGATCCTTTTCACACTAATCTCCATCTGATTATCTCTTTCTCTGGTTGATTGTTAAACGTTACCGGTATAGCCAGGAAATAAGGCTATGAAATGACCTGCAAGTAAATTCTTCTAACTTTCCCTTAGGATCAATATATCAGTGACTTAATATGGATGGGAAGACTTCTAGCCGCTTATTTTTCCTTGCCATACTTCTTTGTTTGCTTATGTAAGCAGCTCAGAGACTAGTGCCGAGACACATTTCAAATTAATGTATTTAAGGGACTAGATGCTTGTCTTTGTGGCAAAGCTTAGGGTTTTGGTTTTTGCTCCCTGGTAATTTGTGATGAATTAACTCTTGCTTTCTCTTCTTTTTACAGTTGGGGCATGGCCGTCAATGTGTATTCCACGTCTGTGACTAGTGAGAACTTGAGTCGTCATGACATGCTAGCATGGGTCAATGACTCTCTGCAGCTCAACTACACCAAGATTGAGCAGCTTTGCTCAGGTACTGTGACAGTAAAGAAACTCTCTAGAAAAACATTTTATTGGAAAACTCTTTCACTGGAACCAAGTTCATAATAGTTTAAATGTTCCCTGGTAGGGAAGAGCAGGATTTATTTATTTATTGAGCTTATAGCCTGTTGTAATACCTGTTGTATATTTTTGCAGATCTGGGGTGCCAAAAAATCTGGGTGACCTCCAAATGGCAGCAAAGAAGTAACTAAAATGCTGGAGGGGGGGGGGTTGCCCCCTTCTAGTGTTAGCCTGGAGTTTTGCAGTGAGACCTATTAGCCTTAAGTATAAAAATACTTGGGATGGTATCTGCTGTCCAATATTTAGGGGAAAAAATAACGTAAGGTCCTAAAATTATACTACTACTTAAAATAAACATGATGTATACTGTATGCATTTAGCAATCTGCCTGTAAAGTTCAGTGAAAAGAGTAACTCAGCTTTTGGATTGCACAACTTGAAAGTCCAGTTGCAGAACAAAATATTTAATATATATGCACAATGCATATGCATTTGGAAACCTTCCTCAGAATGAAAGCTCACACCAGAGAATATATAAATACACATTATATGACATACAACAAACATCCACTAACAAGAAAATTTAAAAATAGCTACAAACTTACATATCAGGCAGGTTACATCTTTTTTTTAAAAATCAAATTTGTTGTTAGCTCAGGAGCCCCATTAGGTGGACTCAGGCCACCATTTTTTCTTGAGGGAAGAAAGTAATATAGGCACCTGCCATTACTAAGTTAGAAAAGTCCAGCACAAATATTCAGGTTGATACTTCATACTGAATCCTGTTCCTAGATTAACAAAATACTATTGCTATGTAACATGCTATAACCAGACAAACCATAATATGGCTTAATTGGATAATTTTATTTATACAAGATATTAAGAATGGATGCAGTCACATAACACATTGAAATGCAAACTACACAAATCCATTTTAGCTTAGTTTAGCATGTTGTATAAATCTAGCCAGCATGTTAGTATATGCATGAAGCAAAGAACAACGCACTTCACATAACTACACTCTCAAATCTAATGGATGTAAGTCAATTCTCCCCCAATAAAACATGTAGACTTTGATTGGGGTGATAGCAATGTTTTGTTGAGAGAGAGAGAGCGGGGAGAGAGAGACAGAGAGAGAAATTGTATTTAAGGGGATTAAAAGTTGAACTACCATTCCCTGTTTCTCCTTTCACTTAATCCCAATACTACATAACTACAAATGCACAGTATTATTAAATTCAGGCAATACTTGAAATCTGTGTGTCTGTCATCTCCAAAGTGCATTTCTCTCCATGAAGATGCAGTTCAAAATTATTCTTTCCATCTCTCAGCATGAGTTTAGCTAACTCTTTTTGGTCTGTATTACCTCCTCAATTAACTCCAGCCCATAGGAAAGGTGGTAGAATCTTTACCTGTCACTGGATAATGCACTCATTTTTTCTCCATAGTTTAAAGCTATTCATTTCGTAAGATTTTTTTAAAAAAATGTGAGACATAACTGCCCATTTTATTCTGAGCCTGGATATGCTAAACACAAAATAGTCTTTCTGAGCTCATACTGCTTGGAACATTTTCTGTATCTGTATTTTCTGGGATTTTTGCTGGCCGGGCAATTCTCTGGCCCCCAAGAAATTGACTAGGGCTCAAAAAGCCTGAGTTGTGCTTGTTAGAATTAAGAGGAAGGGAGTTGAAAATCTAATGAGAGGGGATTTCCAAATTGTTGTAGATGAAAGGGTTCTGATCTAGTTGTAAAAGGCAGCAGGTGTGGGTAGAAACTAGTTTGTGTGTGTCTTTCTGTCCTTGACAGGGGCTGCCTATTGCCAGTTCATGGACATGCTATTTCCTGGCTGCATTCACTTGAGGAAGGTGAAGTTTCAGGCCAAATTGGAGCATGAATATATACACAACTTCAAGGTGTTACAGGCTGCATTCAAGAAGATGGGTGTGGACAAGGTGGGTTTCTGCTAGACAGCAGGCAGATAAGAGTTTTCTTTTTGTATCAGTGTGTGGTTGAGGCTTCCCGATAGGCTAAAACAGACCTGCCTTTGCATAGTTAGATAGACTAAACCACTAGAGTGGATGGCTTCTGTAGTTGCTTTTCTTTCTCTTGCTTCAATTTTTGGCTGGGCTGGCTTGTGCAGTTACTAATGTACTGTATCTTTTTGTAGTTCCATGTAGAAATAGATAGAGTTGTCCCCCATAGTTTTCTAGAAGTCAGTCTTCCAAAGTAGGAATTGCCAGTTTGGTGCATTCCAGGGAAAATGAATGTTCTGTCTCCAGAATGGCAACTTGTATACATTCCTGGAGTCAGAGTAGAATCTCAAGTGCTGTGGGCCAGCTTGTTGCTTGAGAGCACATGGTATATAAATGTACAAAATAAATAGGCATCTTGGCCTTGTTTCTCAAAATACTTGCTCAAGGAAATAAATGACTGCACTATTAGTATTGCTAGACATTTTCTTTAAGCTTCAACTGATCCAGAATGTAGTGATGTGAGAAGTGATGGGCATGCCTTGGTATGCCCACATGACATCTCTGCTTTGTGAGCTGTACTGGTTGCCAATTTGTTTCTGAGTGTGATTCAAGATACTGGTTGTTAAATACAGTATGAGGCCCTATAAGGCATAAGGCCTGGTTACTTGAGGGACTGCCTATCTGCCATAGTATCTACCTAGCCAATTCAATCTTGCAAGGTTGGCGTGCTCTGGCTTTCTTCAGTTAAACCCCAGAACCAGACCTTTTTTGTGGCAGTGCCTGCCTTCTGGATGATCCTCACTTTGCTTTTGTTGAGAAGAGCCATGAACATTTGGCACTCCATCAAGGTTTTTGATGAGGAACTCTTTGTTTTATTCCCCTGGTCTGTTGCATTTGCCATCTTTTCTTTTATTAGGCTGGCAGTTTCCCATACATGCTCACCCATACACATTCTACCAACTTCAAATTGTGATTTACAAACATTGATATAAAACAAAAAGATGCTATCCTACTAAAAATCTCTTTAAACTAGCTTTCTCTAGTCTTTATGCAGTAATTTATTACATTTGAACTCCATTTTGCATTAACCTTTTTTAATCTCATGTGCTTCTGGATTTATCTCCCATCTTTTCTCAGATTGTTGCTCTCAAAACAGTAGTAAAATTACTTTACTCCAGGGGTGTCAAACTCGCAACGTCGCATGACTTGTCGTGATTTTTTTCCCATTGCCGGCAATGGGGTGGGCGGGGTTTTGCTATGATGCATCCGGCCTATGGGCCGGCAGTTTGATACCCCTGCTCTACTCTGTTTGTAGAAGGAGGCTTTTACTGATTCTAAGAAACTTGCAGCTTGTACTGATAGGTATAATCTCTGTCATCTTTGCTTGGAAGAAAAATGCCTTCTGGAATTGGGAAAGCATCATCAGTACTTTCTATAGTCCACATGCCAGAATTTAGGGGATGATTTGAAAACATGCTTTATTAGCGGCAGATGTAGAGGCCAAATCTCTTTTTGTTCTTGGCCCTTATGATGTTCATTCCACCTCTACAGCTGTGAGATTGATATGTGCTCTAGTAAATATTTTATATACCCTCCTTCTGTAGCAATTCCTTTCAGTCAAATTAAATGTTGTAGCTCAGATAATGCAGGGCCTTTTTCATCTTTTGGAATATAGACGTCAACAAGGAACTTCCAGAGCTTTAACGCTCTGGAATCAGTTGAATCTGTTGCATTGTTACAATCTCCTTTATGTTTGGCTGGCACAAGAGTTTCTTCTAGGGACACTTATTTTAGTACATTAGCCAGTTATTGTTCCTTATGTGGAACAATATGCTATGCAGGGGCAAAAAAGGAGGTTGCTTGACAGTCACTATAGTTCTAGAAGTGTCATATAAGCATGTTCACAACCTACCACTTCCCTGCTTCAAATATTATTATATCTAACTCTCATCAGAGCTTCTAAATGGAAGAATGGATCTAAAATAAAGACAATGATGGATATTGATTAAAAGCCTTGCTGTAGCTGTAGAAAGTCTTAAGATAAGATGGTGAGCAGGTGTAGACTGCACATGTTGTAATGCAGATTACCACCAAATCTGTCCAATTTTGATTGATATAGTTGCCCAGGATATTAAGTTATCCTTTGCTTATAATTCCCACAAGCTAATTAAGCCTGTTACTCTAGTAGTAAGCAAAATTTTGGTTCAGATGGGTCACTTAGCTAATTAAATGGGCATGAGACTCAGGATCCCAATCTGGCATATTAAGCTTTTAGGAATATCAATACCTTTGTCTGGATCATACCTAAAACCCATGTAATCACATATCTTGTTCCCCATGGTAGCCATTTCCTGGGATGGAGTTAGCCTAGTAGTTGGCCCTGCTTTAATTTTAAGGATTAACAATGTAAGCCGCAGCTAAGGTTCACTGTTTTTGCTAAGTCTTTGAATAAATGTGCAGTTCATGAAAATCAGGTAGCCAGGGCATCTTAATTTCACACCTTTTTCCAGTGATATAGAACCACAGCTATCAGTTCTGGACTGCAAAGATTTCTCTATCACTTAGTGATTATCTAGATTTTGGAACTGCTAGTCCTAATAGAACCATTTAATACAAGTTTGTGAAAGATTGTGTAGAATGTTTGGAAAGGCACCATAAATTAAACAGAGATGCTTAGCAGCTTTTTACAAATTGAAGCTTTTTATTGATTAATTTGTTTGCTAAATATAACAATTTTTTATTCAAATGAAACTCAACTCTGCTTATAGTGTAAAGTATACATATTACAGAATAAATTAAAATAGATAATTAAAACAAATCATATAATTGCTGACTGTTCAGTGATCCCAAGTCTGTAAACTGAGAAATTTGAAGAAAGTATGGTACTAATATTTCAGAGAAACTCTGATTAATCTGTTTGAAAATTATATCCACTCCAGCAATAGGTAAAGAGAACAAGTAACCTATTCTACTGGAGTTTCAGGGTATGCATGGTGTTCCTGTATAACTGGAGACTTTTCAGTTTGTTGCATGGGAGGTCAAGAAACAAGAGTCTTTAAATGTAGGAACTATACACGTACAAAGCCTTCTACTCTTAAGTAGAACAGTTTGTTAGAATAAAAATAATACATGCATACTTTGAATATGCTTTGTATTATGTAAATTCAATTATGACACCCACTCAGATTTATACATTATAATAACTAGCAAATTCCTATTTTAAAGTCACATTAAAATAAATCACATGTATTAGCAGTGTTGAATTTCTTACAAACACAATGACTGTTCTGCCAGTGCTCTGACCCACTGAGCATCTGTTATGTTATACTGAATAAATATTGAAAAGTGAGGAAAATATTAATTTTACAAAGAATGTTACTTTTCATGGACTTTTGCTGTTACAGATCATCCCAGTGGAGAGATTGGTAAAAGGAAAGTTCCAAGATAACTTTGAATTCATTCAATGGTTTAAGAAATTCTTTGATGCCAACTATGATGGAAAGGAGTACAATCCATTATTGGCGAGGCAAGGCCAGGAAGTGGCACCCGCTCCAAACCCAGGTGATCAGATCTTCAACAAACACAAGAAACCCATTGGCACTGCAGGTAATGTTGCTAGAGACAGCTGGGAACCCTGGATCCCGCCTCTAGCATGACCTCAGCTTCCTGGCATCCAGCTTGGCAACTCCTGGGTAGCAGTGGGAGGGAAGAAGAACCAAACCCTTACTGATTTGATTCCATGCTTAGTGGTAAATATCTGGATTTTGGAATGGCAGTAAGTAAAGGTAGAAATGAGCAAGGGTCAAACCAATTGACAAGACACTGCATTCTTGTTCCCATGAAAGTTACATACTCCAGCATACAGATGTGATTTTGGTGGGGACTGGCAGCGTTGCCCTGTGGAACCTTTCATCTCAGCAAATACTGTAACCAGGCAAGCTAATGGAGCGTAGATGCTTTTTTCAAAAGAAAATCGGTGCTAGGACTAGCCAAACTTTGCCTTAATAGGAGAAAGCTATGATCTGATCAAAAGATTCATTCTACTTAGAGTTACTTTTGCTCACTTCTGTTCTACTAATTAAGTAGGGTCCTGGGATCAGTAATATAAATCCAGAGCTCCTGTATCCAAATTCATCTGACCATCAACAGAACCTACATCAAAAATTGTAACACTAGCTATTTGAGGGGGCCTTTCCATTATTGGCCAGTTAGCCATCTTGTTTCTCTCTTCCTAGTAGTCTAGAAGAGGATAATTTGCTCATGAGAGTTTTATTGCATGGATAGGGAACTTGTATTGCAAGGATTGCAGAACTATACAGGTAGTCCTTGACTTACAACAGTTTGTTTAGTGACCATTCAAAGTTACAATAGCATTGAAAAAAGTGACCTATGACCGTTTTTCACACAACCGTTGCAGCATCCCCATGGTCACGTGATCAAAATTCAGATCAGCTTAGAAACTGACTCATAGTTAGGACGGTTGCTGTGTCCCAGGGTCATGTGGTCATTTTTTGCAACCTTTTGACAAGCAAAATCATTGCAGAAGCAAGATTCAATTAACAACCGCAGTGATTCACTTAACAACTGTGGCAAGTAAGGTCATAAAATGGGACAAAACTCACTTAACTGTCTCATTTGGCAACAGAAATTTGTGGTTGTAAGTCAAGGACTGCCTGTAATTCCTAGCATGCCCCATTCTTGGCCATATTGATTGGGGCTCCTGGAAATTTTCGTTCATTAGCATCTGAAAGGCAACAGATTTCCCATTTTTAACCCCCCCTCAAAAAAAAAAGTTTTAAACCTGGCTATCTGCATTCAAGCTCTCGTTGTCTTCAAGATACTTGCTGGTAGAGCTATTTAGGAAGTGTTGTTTTTCTAGATTTTTAATCAGACCATGCTTTCAGCAGAAGTGAGAAAAACTCTCATTCCACATTAGTATTAAAACTCCTGCTGGATTTCAAGAGTGGCTGTTCATCTTGATGTCTTACTTAAGTTAATTCTGATGTATCAGCAAGCAGCTGAAGAAAAATGAAAAGAGTTTTAGAAAGAATTTAGTAGAACAGTGAGGAATAAAGGCAAATATACGTGTCCGAGGATAATGTTGCAGGATTCAATCTGGGTCAGTCACCAGAACCAGAGGTTTAGTCTTCCGAGCTTTCGGACTTGTGCTGGAGACCATCCTTAGGTAACGTCTCTCTACCAGAATGTGTGCTTTGGGTTATTCTATGCATAATATTTATGTGGTGCCTAGTTGCATGTGGCTTTTTAGTTGTTGATTGGGGCGTTGATGGCCGGCTATTAAGTCATTTTAATAGCCAGTCATCAACACTCCCATCAACAACTAAAAAGCCACATGCAATCAGGNGCCGAGGCGTAGCTGGCAAGCGGCAGAGACGGAGCAGGCCGACCACCAGCTGGCCCAGCCCAAGGGAGGTAAGGCACCCGCCGGAAAAGGGGAAAAAAATGGCAGACAAAAAAAATGGCGGACAGCCTTGCTTGGCGACCCCCATGAAATGGTCGATCGACCCCAAATGGGGTCCCGACCCACAGGTTGAGAACCACTGTGGTAGAGAGAAGTTCCCTGAGGATGGGATCCAGCACAAGTCCGAAAGCTCGGAAGATTAAACCTCTTGTCCCGACTCAGTTTGGATCCTAGAACAATGAGGGTTCTAATAGTTAACTTTTCTTCTAACTGAATTTTCTGCTCAAGAGGAAGATGTGTTGTCTGCTTATTTGTGTAAGCCATATAGAGTGAAAGTTCCACAGGAAAGAACTAGAACAGTGTTTCTCCGCCTTGACAACTTTCAGAGGTGTAGACTTCAATTCCCAGAATTTCCCATCCAGCCTGGCTGGCTGGGGAATTTCTAAGAGTTGAAGTCCACAAACGAAAGTTGCCAAGGCTGAGAAACACTGAACTAGAAGCACCAGATAGAATGATAAAGATGCCTACCTTGACTATTTGAGAAGGGAATGGGATCCAAAGGCTACCTCCTGGTTCTGCATGTCTTTCCCCAGCTGGGCTTGCTTGCTTTGCTGTAGAGGGGCAGCAGCACATGCTGGGATGGCTTTGCGACCGGCTGAGGGAAAGCTGCATGTAGCTTTATGCTGCTGCCACCTTTGTTTGAATTGTGTTTATAAGTAGGAAAGTTTAACGCCTGGCTTCTTCAGAGTCTGTCTTTCTCTGGAACTTTGAAGCGCAAGAACTCTGATCTTGACCGTTCCTTTCTGTGTCCAGGAAGTCTCAGCAGACAGCACTGGGACTCTAGCTGTGCATATATGCTTAACCATTATGTCTTAGGCTTTCATTTGGCCTGGCTCAGCAATGGTGGGTGGGTCCCATGATGAAAGGACATAGACTAAACTTTTTTTTTTATTTCATAAAGTTCCACAGAGAACCTCCCCAACAGGCCCCAAGAACATGCCGAATCCAGCTCGAGTGAACATCACTCCCAGCAATATTGTACGGAAAAATCCTCCTTTGGCTCGGAATGGGGGCAGTGAAGCTGATGCCCAGATCCTGGAGCTTAACCAACAGGTGGGGCAAGAAGGTAGTGCAGTGAGAGAGAGAGAACGAGAGAGAGAGAGAGAGAGAGAGAGAGAGAGAGAGAGAGAGAGAGAGAGAGAGAGAGAATAGAATATCTTCCTTTGGCAACCCCAATATTTACAAAGGTCTTTCCTGCATTCATTATTTTATTGTCACAAGCTGGAGGGGATCTGCCTCTTGCTCTGCTATGGTGTTGGGTGTTGTGGAAGTAGATTTGCTTTTTCCTTAGAAGGTATGACAGGAAATTCATCCTGGTTCACTCTCTGAAGAAGGATCTATTACTCTGAAGCAGAATTGAATCCGCCACCTTCTGGAGCAGCATCCCCCTCCCCGGCCGAAATCAAGATGGAATTCTCTTTCTTAGGGTTCTGTAAAGCTTTGGAAATGTGATTTTGATCCCAAGACGGGGGTTGATATTTATGATTTGTTGAAGGCCCTGTGTTGTTTTGTTGATTTTGTTTACCAGATTATTTTATTATGGACTACCTGTCTGATTTTATGTTTTTAACTTTTTCATGTTTTTCTAGTTTTGTACATTACTCAGGGTCCACTGGAATTGGGTGGCCAATTTATTTAAATAAACATATACACGTCTAAAGGACACTCAGTTGATAAAGACTGGACTAGATGGTAGATTGAAGGTCCTCCAATTTATTCTGCACTCTTTTGTTCTCCCAATAGCTCTATGCTGTAGATTAGATGGAGGGAAGTACAAAGATCTGGCAGAAACCACTATTTTGGCATCTTGCTGCCTAACTGGTTTCTAGAAAGACATAAATCACCAATGTTTACTTTGTGTCCATCTGAGCCTTTCCCACTGGCTGCCATTTTATAATTCAAAATTCCAAAACTATCCAGTAGCTTGAAATGGCTGTAACATCTATTGTATAGCCATGATAGATAGTAACTGGCATACAGTAAATTTTGGTTGAGCTCCCACAACATGCCAAATTTGAATTAATGTAATACATTTGCTGTGTTTACATAGCATGCTATATCCAAACAAATCAGTCATATTATGACATATTTTTAGCTCTTTTTATATTTTGTCTAGTTTGGTATGCTGCCCACCTGGGCATCCAATACATTTAATTATAGTAATTATTATGTCCAGGTTCATGTTACAGAAAAAAAATTGATTAGGTTCTCACAACATAATAAAGTGCCCAACCTATTCTAGTCAAACTAGCATTTGTGTCTGACCAGTGATCCAAATCCAGATTCTTCTTGCTCATATGGTAATCAGGACATTTCACCACGTTTCCTCCATGCAAACTTTTATGGCATAGGAGATTATTTTTCCAGGGTAATCCCTAATCTTTTCAGTCAAAAACCAAATGCATCATTCAAGCTATCTTAAATTTTGTTTGACTCCTTTTCTCTGGCTATTCTCTACTATTTTCTTTCATTCTAGATCAGGGGTGTCAAACTGCTGGCCCACGGGCCAGATGCGTCACGACGAAACCGCGCCCACCCCATTGCCGGCAATGGGGAAAAAGTTCCGATACATTGCATGACATCATGTGACGTCGCGAGTTTGATATGTCTGTTCTAGATGAAAGGAATTTTCTATTTCCAAATTAAAATAGGAGTTATTAAAACAGTGTAAGTGCTGTTTTGAAGTCCAGTTGCTTTTAGAATCAGTGAACAAATATGCTTTATTAGTTCACTTTAGTTTACCAGTTGCTTTAGTGAAGGAGTGTTACAGAAACTGAATATCTATACATTTAAAACCTGTAACATTCTTATGAAGTTGGGAGGCTTGATGTTTTATTAAAGAAGGTCCTCTTGTATAACCTAGTACAGTGATGGCGAACCTTTTAGAGACCGAGTGCCCAAAATTCGCCCCCTGCTCTGCCCCTGCCCGCCCCCTGCTCTGCCCACCCACAGGGCCATGCACTGCCTCAATGGCCCGCCGTAGCAGATCACCCAGGCAGCCCTGCAGCGCCATGGCAGCCACGCCCTCCGCCCACACCCCGCAGCATCATCTGCACGCTATGGAGCGTGAGGGCGGAGTCTTGTCCCTGCTGCCCGGCTATGTCCTTGGCTGCGCTGCTCCGTGCAGGCCGCGCCTGGGGGCAACTCTCCTCCAGGGGGGCTGCTGGAGAGGAGGGGGCCGCAGGGAGAGGCGGGGCTGGGACAATGGCACGCATGCCCACAGAGAGGGCTCCGAGTGCCGCCTCTGGCACACGTGCCATAGGTTCGCCACCACTGACCTAGTATTAAACACTATTTCTTTTAAGAACTTCAGGAGAAAATTTGTTGTCTACAAAATGAGTAATGTTTTTCTCTTTCAGAAAACTCCTCTCCCAAGGAACTGCAATTGCTTCCAAAGGCTCTTGCTGCTTCTACACACCACTTAACAAGTACTTTATGCCCAGACATTAGTGCTACAATGGTTGGGTACCTCTCAGTTGCAGAGTATGCTTGCCTGGTGTGCTGGACATGAGTTTATGAGTGACATATATCAGGGCTGTCATTACTATGCTGATTCTCATTCTTCTCTTCAATTTTGTTGGTTGTCTTTATTTTGATAGTTGATGGATTTGAAACTGACAGTGGATGGGCTGGAGAAAGAGCGTGACTTCTACTTTAGCAAACTGCGGGACATTGAGCTGATCTGCCAGGAGCACGAGAGTGAGAACAGCCCCATCATTTCAGGCATCATAAGCATCCTGTATGCTACAGAGGTCAGTGAAGTATGTGAGCAGCTTTGATCACTATTTCCAGGGAGTTAGTTTGGGGCTTGTTTATCAATGTCTGCAGCATGAGCCATGTGCCTTGCATGCATGGATAGAGGGGAACACACTATATATGGCAGTGGACCAGATTATCTGCAGGACCGCCTTCTGCCACATACCTCCCTTCGACCAGTCCGCTCCCACAGATTAGGCCTCCTCAGGGTGCCGTCGGCCGGACAATGCTGGCTGGTGACCCCCAGGGGGAGAGCCTTCTCTGTGGCAGCTCCTACCCTATGGAATGAGCTGCCCCCTGACCTCCGTACAATGGGGGACATACGCCTCTTCCGCCGAGCCCTAAAGACCTATCTGTTCCAAGAGGCCGGTCTGGCATAAATCTGAAACTCTAAAATTTTAAATTGGGTATAATTTTATATTATTATAGTNGCAAGGGAGAAGGGCGGTATATAAATCAAATAAATTTGAATTTGAATTTGAATAGCTACGATAATCTCACTATTTCTCACTATATTCTTACAGGAAGGCTTTGCCCCTCCAGAGGATGAGGAAGTGGGCGAGCAACATCCAGAAGATCAGGATGAATATTAGCTATGCGAAAGCACACTTGATTTCTCGCTGTCTGGCTATGACAGATCACCCCATGCTCCTCACTTACCATGGACATTTAAGGTTTTGCATTGTACAGCCTCATCCTCCACAGTCACATATTATAACAGGTTTTCTATCGACAAGAGGCCCCCAGTGGTTTCTGTATGTTGTGCAGAGCCCACAGGAAGCCCAGAACTACATGGTAAAAAAAGGCATCAGTAGGTGGCGAAGACCAGCACTGTAAATACCTTGTAGTGGGGCAGAATTCCTAGATTGGTGGCCTGGCTCTTTTTCCTCCTCCTGGTCCATCCCATTTACCCCTATTTATTGATTTCAGTTGTCTTGGGTGTGAGTGCTGCAATCCCTTGTATTATATTGAGAGACAAATTCTTTGTATATTTTTCCGTACTGGATTTCACTAGCACTTTGCCTGTCATATTCATGCTGAGCCAAGCTCTGGCACCCCTCCTGGCTTCAGAAAATTTGGGAGCATGTGAGCCTAAAGGCCAAGCTCAGTACTAGAAGCTCGCTCAGTGGGTGGGTGCAGGGGGAGGGGGAAGAGAATGGACTGGAATATTTATTTGGGGGTAGGGGGGATTTTAATAATGCTGCTGAGAATATGAGTTTTCCAGCCACTCTACTTGATATATCAGGTAGACCCAAGAAGAAGAGAATTTACTAGATGGTGGCTTTTTCTTTTTGGGATTTTATGGGAGATAATTTTGGAACGCGGCAGCCCTGTTGTTTGGAAAAGAAGCATGAAGGGAACCTCCCCAACAATGTTCTGTTTTCCACAAACACCACAGGTTACAATTGAGTCTGCCAGTGGGAAGGGCTCAGATGTTTTGCTCTCCACTTATGATTCTGACCCTACCAAGGTTTAGTTCATGCTGTTTGGATAAGTTTGCCACACAGACTCTGCCTTGACCCACTCCCTGTTTGCATTGCCTGTTCAATCAGACACTGGTGTGCAAAGCCTGCATCTGTGTTGCATTTTATTTAAAATAAATTTGTGTGGTTAAAATCTGTCCTGATGTGTGTGCCATAACCCACATCTCCACTTGAATGGATTGGTATGGTTGCTGTCAAAATATCAGTGCACCATGTCCTGAAGCAACAAGCCAGTGATGAATCAGGTGAATATGGCAATTCTGAGCAGACCAACAGTCCCTGACTTTGACAGGCCCTTTTCTAGTTGCTTATGTAGGAAGATTTTCCTTTTTGGCAGCCAAGAAACTGAGGACTGCTAGGGAGGGAGGAAAGAGACAGGGAGAGAAAGGAAGGAAAGAAAATGGAGAGAGGAAGGAAGGACATTTAAAAAGACATAAATCTCTTTCCCAGGTGGAGGTGATCTGTTATATCTTACCAGGTATTTTCATTTGAATAAATACTTCCCATTTTCCCAGGCACAGCAGGTACTTTTTTATAATTGCATACTGTAGTAATTTTTCTAGATTTAAAACAGAATTTAAAAAGTGTGTCTTAAAATATTAAGAGTTAAAAAGTGGGCACCAACCATCCCCAATGTTACATATCAGTCTTTGACTCCAATATCAACTGGCAGAACTAGGTCTTAACGTTCTTTGTGATGGCCAGAAGAATGGACACCTGCTTTATTTCTGGGGGGTAAAGTATTCCAATGAGATGGAAATGGAAACACACGTATACACAGGATAGACAGGAGGCATGGATAATCCCATAATATTCATTATGGGATTTTTTGTGTGTGCAAAGCCATTCCAAACCCATTCTGGATCAAGTCACCCTTTAGGACTCGCTGTGCCTAAATATTTTTTGAACAGTATTCTGCCTTTAAAAATGCGAATTTGTTGCCTGTAAGAATAGTTTTGACAGCTGCAACATCATGAAATTAAAACTGTGGCTACAGCTTGAAGACTGATGATCATAGAATAAGCCATATTAGGAGATGTGTTTAATACCTAAATAAAGTTGAATCATAATAAGCTAGATAATGCACTCAGGAGTCTAGAGAAATTCCTGTATGGGGACGTTTGAGTGATACGGAGCAGAAAAAAAGACAAGAGATACAGAGGAAACATTATGCACAGTCATAGTGAATAACATTTTCCCTTTCATAAATTCTTAAATGCAGGATGATTGAATGAAACTCGGTGGTAGAAATAAGAAAGTATTTTATACAGAACTCAACTGAGCTGGAATTTGCTATTAGAAGCTGGAGCAATGGCTACCCTAATAGCTTGTTTTCAAAATAATTTAAATCAATTCAGGGAGAGTAAGGATAAAATACAGCAGTTGTCATTCATGAGATCTGCATATTTATCTGAGATGTAGAGATCTTGGGTAACACTCAGGTACGCTATTGCACATATGCTGCTTTGAGATTTCCAATATATCTCTGGAGGATTCCCTTCCCCAATTAGGGCTATCTCTTGACTAATTAACCATAAGTCTCAATTGTAGTTTTGCTAAACCAAATTGTAATTCTGCAAGTTGGAGTCCGTTATAGGAGAAAGTGGTTAGCTGCAAAGTTTCTAGAGTCAAGCCAAATAGTATCACCCATACAAAGTTTTAATGCACCTTTCTTTATGCCTCCTTGCTAGTCCACCTTTACTAGTTTATGCACAGTGCTAAAGGAAATCAGTCCTGATTGTTCTTCGGAAGGACTGATAGCGAAGCTGAAGCTGAAATACTTTGGCCATTAAATGAGAAGAGAGGACTCGTTGGAAAAGACCCTGATGTTGGGAAAGATGGAAAGCAAAAGGGGACTACAGAGGATGAGACAGATAGTATCATCGACGCAATGAACATGAATTTGGGCAAACTCCGGGAGACGGGGGTGGGATGGGGGCGGCTGGAGTGCTATGGTCCATCGTCCCGAAGAGTCGGATACACCTTAGCGACTGAACAACTACCGTCATGGGAGAGTGGTCCAAGGAACGAGTCTTGCTTTCACGTCCAGCTTTTCAAAAAAGAATGCTTTATGGCCCGTCAAATAAATGAACAGGCGTGCCTCGACCGGAGCTATTAGGCATGAAAATCCAGGGTGAAGCTTCCTTATTCAGAGGCGATGTACCTCTGTATGTAAGTCATGTAAGCCAAAGAGCGAGAACAGCTCGGTTGTTTCTTGGGTCTTCCGCAGGGATCTAGGAAGAAGCGTGCTGATCTGAGTCTGCTCCAGCTTTTCAGACGCCTCCCAAAGCGAGTTTTTTCTAGCTCAGTGTTTCTCAACCTTGACAATTTTAAGGCATGTGGACTTCCAACTCCCAGAATTCCACAGCCAGCAATGCTGGCTGTGGAATTCTGGGAGTTGGAAGTCCACATGCCTTAAAATGGTCAAGGTTGAGAAACACTGTTCTAGCTGAATTCTCTCGACTGCCGAGATAAGACGCTATTAAGTAGCCGGCCGTGCTCCATCAAAGTCCGCCATTTTTCCTTCCCCCACCCCCCGCCCAGTTCGACTGCGCGGCGCGAAGCCCACCGTGACTCCGGAAGCAAGAAAGAGGCTTCGCGTCCCGCGGTCTACCAGGGAAGGCGGCGCTCGGCTGTCACGGCCAGGGGAGGCGGGCGAGCTTTAGGACGTGGCAGAACCAACGTCCGCCGCGGTCTCGCGCGGAAGGGGCGTCTGGCCAATGAGCGTAGCCTGAAGGCCGAGGGGGCGGGCCGTCATGCGCGAGCGAGGAAAGGCGCGCGGTCCGTCCTGTCCTTGCGCGGGCGCGCGTTGATGAGCGAAGAAGGCGAAGGCGAAGGCGTAGGAACGGACAGGGAGGCTGATGGCTGCGGCGGCGCGTTGGGAGGTGGTGCGGAAGCCTTCGCGCAGGGGAGCGAGCAGTGGAGGTGGCGGCTCTATGGGACGAAAGGCACTTGGAGACGCCAACGGAGGACGCGGTCTGGCCTCGTCCAGTGAGTGAGGAGGACAGACACACAGTCGAGCCTCCATATTCAGCGATAGTCTAGCTGTGCGAGTGGAAGGAAGGCAGGCGGCTTGCCTGCCTGCACTGGTTACATAGAACTCTGCTTTAGGGTTGTTGTTTTTCCCGAGGTGGCAAACAAGGGAAGGACTTGCCAGTTGGCAGAAAGGAGTCTAGCCACGTGCTGGAACGCAGTTTATGCTTTTTCTGTGGCTCTGGTTTGGGTTTTTTAAGCCCAGCTCTGGAACAAATTCCCTGCCACCGAACGGACGGAAGGCCTGGAAGGGCAGAGAAGCAAGCAGAGCTCTTAGAGACCCTTCCAGTTACCAAGTGAACGTTGCCCTGTCCTCACTTCTGATAGGGCGGGGGTAGGCAACCTTGGCTCTTTTATGACTCGTGGACTTCAACTCCCAGAATTCCTGAGCCAGCCATGCTGGCTCAGGAATTCTGGGAGTTGAAGTCCACGAGTCATAAAAGAGCCAAGGTTGCCTACCCCTGTGATAGGGGGTCCTGATGGTGCATGATTCTGAAACATCGGGTCGTTAGTTGGCTGTTCAGAAGCATTTCCCCTCTATTTAAAATTGGGTATACTTTTCACAGATTTGTTCTTTCTACATTGAGCCAAATGGTGAAATATTCTGGGACCTTGTAGGAGCATGTAACATGCAAGAAGAAATATTGCTCTGTAACAAAAGCACTTGAATATAACCTTTTCAAAAACTGTGGGTCTTTTAATGACACCAAATTTATTTTATGCAATTTTTTTTTAGCCATGTACATAATGCATTTAACAAATTAGATAGTCATTTGAGAAAAGTATTTAGATTACACACAATGTTGGTTAACGTTAGTTCCCACTTTGTGGCTTAGTTTATGGCTAATTTATTTTTTCAAATGTATTGTGTTTAAATCTAGAAAGTGGGTTAATTCTATAACTCTTAGATGTGTTGTATCAACACAGGTCATTTTAGTAGTCAGGCTTCACATGTCTCTTTTTCTATTCTCATAGTTCCTCTTGCTACTTCAGAAACTCTCTTTGAACTTGGCTTTGAGAAAACAACAAAGAAGCAGAATAAAGAACAGGTGCCTCCACCACCTGGACGCCAGCAGCAGAAAAAGCAAAACTCTGGAAAAAATTCTAAGAAAGGGACAGCTGGAGACAGTGGACAAACCAAGCAAATCAAAAACCGGACTCTGGAGGATGCACTGAAAGCAGTCAGTGTCATTTTTCCAAAAATTGTCTCTTCTGTATCTTTGTATTATATTGCAAATTAGAGGCTACCTCTGAAACAGAGAAGGCAATGTATTGAAAGTTTATTCTTCAGCTAGTAATGATACTATCTGCAAGTCTCTAATTGCAGCTATGTAGAAACAATAGTAGTTGACCCAAGAAGAATTATTGAATGCAAATAGTTGATGTGCAGTTTAAGTTCACTCTTTTTCTGCAAAGGGAAGATAGATTATTATCTGGAGTTAGAGTATGGTTACCAGTATTGTATTCCAGCTCAGGGTAGCAAGGATTGCAGAAGGACTTTGTAATGACTTTTCTTTCTCAGCCAAATGTTATTTATTTAGGAAAATTTTGTGTGTATTTGTCTTGTTTGTTTACAGAAGAATCAATCCTCATACTGACACTTGTTTCTCCATGGAATAAGTTACATATTTAAGAGCTGTATAGCCTGCATGCCCCACAGCTGTTCCAAAAGTTGTTACCAAACTAATTTATAATTAGGACCAAAGAGTATCATTACTAATCACATGAAAGGAAATTACAATTGTAACTAATCTTGTTTTAATAATATATAAATAAATTGTTCTTTGCCCAATGTTATTTTTTTTTGCTTTTAGTTTTATGCTTGTTACAATTCAGAGCTTGTAATAATTTTGTTTTGTAAATATTCATTGGGGTTTTCTTTAGCTTTGTTGTACTTCACCCAGAGTCAGTTGTTTGAAAGATGGGCTGCAGTATAAATATGAGAAATAGAGTCAGGTTTAGTGTTTGTTTTTGCCCTATTTTATAATTATCATCTCCCAATAATGTCATTCAAAGGCCACATATAGTTCTTATTTCATAAAGCAATTCTTGTTGCTGCCCAGTTTGCATTATAATTTTAGCCCCCCCCCCATCTGCAAATGAGATTTAGATTAGGTTGACAGTTCTCACCTTTCCAGTTTTTCACTGTAACTTTTTTTTAAATTCCAGCTGGATTTATCAGAACTCCAGAGAGAACTTGATAAAAGCTTGAATTTGTTCCCAGAGAACCCTTCGGTGTGGGTGAAAGATTTAGCTGGATATTTGAACTACAAGTTGCAGGCCACGAAGAGTGAGCCCACCCTCAGTCAGCACCCTCATGGTTGGTGGTACCAAGGGAATAATGTTGCTATCATTCAAGAATGGGAATACTGTTATTAAAATAAGCATGAATGTACTAGAGGTAGCCGTTAAATTGTTCTACTTGTCCTTTCTGGGAAACAGCAGCTGTTCCTTTATTCAGTCAAATCACTTTAGGTGATATAGAATTATCTTTCATCAGCTTTGTTTGACTCTCCAGCTCTAACAGGACAGCCTGACCATAATAGTTAATGCCTTAGTATACTTGCAATTGAATTACTTTGCTTAGAGCTATACAGAGAAAAATGGAATGCAGAGGTTTTCAAATTGCAGAGGAAGGGGGAGTTGGGGGGGAACCCCATTTGGTCCACTCGGCCTAGATGTGTGCTGTTTTTGATGAGCTGCTGGGGCTGTGATATCTGAGATTGAAACCTCAGGATATGTTAGTGTTTTTGCACTTGCAGCAACAGCTCATGCAATGGCCTCAACCTGCTTTTGAGCGCTATGCAAGGTGACTTGGCCCGGATCAAGGCATTCCTGCCTAGTTTTACCTTCTTTCAAGAGCAGCTTTTCCTGGGGTTGTTTCATGTGGTTCTGATGATCAATCTGCATGCCTACTCTGGACAGCCTGAGTGCCCAGGCTGTCAGCCTTACCCCCCAAAAAAACTCAGGAGGAACTACCCTTCAAAGAGGAAAAACTGAGAAGAAATGGAAGCACTTTCAGAGTGCATTCTGGCAGTTTTAGTTGGGGGGAGGTCTCACAGATATATTATGTTAGGGATAAGGGCACCTGTTGTAATTAAACGTTTCTGCGATTGAAATGAAAATACAACGCAACTTTCATTTTGGCCTCTCCTCAACTTGTGATATGATCCTGCTGAAGAAGCAACTATACTGTAATAATCTATATCACAACATCAGTGGTGGGATTCAGCCAGTTTGCACCAGTTCGGCAGAACCGGTAGCTAATTTTTTGTTGTCTAGGCCCAGAAATAGACCTCCGGAAGCGGCATCCACTCAGAGAACTGGTTGTTCACGTATTTGAACCCCACCACTACATAACACCCTAGCACGTTTGGGATGTGCTGCTCTTTTTCAGAAGTGGCCTCCTGATCACGCCCCAGCTCGGATACTTGTTTTAAGCATATGTAAGGAAAAGTTGTGGTAACAGTGTTCTGACCAAATAGATGCTAACTAAAATCTTGATCTTGCTATTATTTATATTTTTGGCTGCAGACTATCCCTACTGCCTGGTGAATAAAGAACTAAGGAGCATTATCAAGTCCCTCCTGTTGAAAGCTGGAGGTGTCCTGGAGCTTTTCTTTGACCATTGTATTTACACAATGTTGCAAGAGTTGGACAAAACTCCTGGTAAGATAAGAGTAGAGTATAGATCAGCTAATATATCTTGGGATCAAAGCTTCTGCCATGTAGGCAGAGGACACCTAAACAAGAGTAAGAACAGGATGCCGGTTTCTTTTACATGTAGCTTATGGCAGGCAGGTCATTTTTTCAAGAACTTTGCATTTTGAAAATCAGTTATAAAAGAAATGGAAGCATAAAGTTAACTTCCTAACAAAGAATGTAATGGAGGGGGAAAGTGTTCTGCTGGACTTGATTTTTTATCATACAGTCCTGATACAAGCAGTCTGAGGACCAGTTTTCAGGCCTAGGAGGATATGTTAGCTGTGGCATCAGCAAAAGGAGCAAGAAAGATTCAATTGAGGAATTTAGTTAGAGTACTCACTGGAATGCAGAACCAGAGTTGGTGACCATAGCAGAACCACCAAGATGAAAAAACAAAGAATCCTATTGTGTTGCAGTAATGAAGATCTGAGAACACAGTGAACCCTTAATTTAAAGGATGCTTATTTAGTGAATGCAATGGACCAAGTTTTTGTCTGCACATCTCAGCAAATGATAAGCATATGCTGAATTTGAAGAAGTCCAGACAAGGTGATTGAACCTTGGTTTTATGAAATCTGCAGCTATTTACATCATTTCTGTAATGACACAATTTTGAAAATGATGTAATTTGTTTCAGTTTACATCACTGAGTAACGGTATGATTGCACAGTAAAAATATAATTTTGTCATTTGGTTAATGATATCATTGTGGAAATGGTGTAAATTTGTCTGCCAAAATCATTGTGCAAATGACATCATTTGCATCCTTTTTCCTAATGATTACACAGATAATGCAAAATTCCACCGTGATGTATATGGCAGTCCTTCAGATTTGAAGAAGACGCACTGTCATATGGTTCATCTGTGGACATGGGGGTGGCTCTGTAGTCCCAAACTGAAAGTTCTAACTCTAGCACAACAACAGCACTAGAAGTCCATTTTTGTAGTAACTGTAGGTGTTATTCCATAATGCTGATCATGGTTTTCTGTCACTTTTTGGCAACACCAAAAAGTGAAGCATATGGCTTGCTGGAGGGTTCTGTCAGCAGCTGCAATGTCTAGTTCCCTTGGCTGGATGTCACAATAGAATAGAGTTTCTTTCACAGCGCCTTGCAGTGTTTGCATAGTCAACCTCAAGGTTGGGAGGAACTCAACAAATTGCAGTCGGCACCAAGCTGGTGGGAATAGCCAACACTCCAAAAGATAGGGTCAAGATCCAGAAGGACCTTGAGAGACATAAACACTGGGCCCTATCCAACAAAATAAAATTCAGTGGTGAAAAAAGTAAGATTCTACACTTAGATAAGAACAACCAAATGCACAGGTATGGAATAGGCAGTACCTAACCCAATAGTAGTAACTCTGAGAGGGATCTGGGAATCCTAATGGACAATCACTTAAATATCAGCTAGCAGTGTGCTGCAGCGGCCAAAAAAGCTAGTGCAGTTCTAGGCTGCATTAATAGATGGATAGTATCAAGATTATGTGAAGTGTTAGTACCATTTTATAATGCCTTAGACCACCTTTGGAATTGCATCCAGTTTTGGTCGCCATGATACATAAAAGATGTTGAGACTAGAAAAAGTGCAGAGAAGAGCAACAAAGATTGTTAGTGGATTGGAGGCTAAAACATATGAAGAATAATTGCAGGAATTGGATATATCTAGTTTAATGAAAAGAAGGACTTAAGGTGACATGATAACAATGTTCCAATATAGGAGGGACTGCCACATAGAAGAGGGGGTTAACCTGAAGGTAGGACAAGAAGCAAGGGATGGAAACTAATCAAGGAGAGAACTGACCTAGAAATAAAGAGAACTTTTCTGACAGTACGAACAATAAATTAGTGGAATGGCTTACTTCCAGAAGTTGTCTGTGCTCCATCATTGGAGGTTTTTAAGAGGAGATTGGACAACCATTGTCTGAAATGGTATAGGTCTTCTGGTTGAGCAGGAGATTGGACTAGATTCCAACTCTGTTATTCTGTTAAATAAGATTTCACTCTACTTTTATGTTTATGACAAATTAATGGACTAAGAGTGATGGCAGAAATAGCACATTTTCACTTACTAGGAAAGCAAGATTCACATCCCAAATTCAGACAGATTTTTTTCTGCAGAGGCTCAACATGGGCTGCAAGGACTTCATGTCCAATTTAATATATCCTATGTGCCAGTGACCTAATTGCCTTATCTTTCAGGGGAGTCACTGCACAGCTACAGGATCTGCATACAGGCTATATTACTGGACAAACCTAAAGTTGCTACAGCAAACTTGAGCAAGGTAAGTTGACAGGGGTCTACTCTTCTAAAAAGTCTGTGAGTAACATATTCAAGATCATATCTGTAAAACTGAATATTGGAAAACTAATGTACTGTGATCCATGGAATGCCAAATGGATTGACAATTTTATGCCTGAGGACACCATGTTGGATGAGAGCAGTTAGCAAGAAGCCCTGTGAAGCAGAGCAATTCCAAGAGAGTTGCTTTGCATGCTTTCTTGCTACAAAGGTTACGTTAAAACGTCTTTGCCTTTTCTGTTTCAGTATCTTGAGCTGTTGAGATCCCACCAGAATCAACCAGCCAAATGTCTGACCATAATGTGGGCCTTGGGGCAAGCTGGTTTTGCTGACCTTACAGAAGGGCTTAAAGGTGAGAACAGCAGGATTTTTATATTCATCAGGAATGTTTGCTTTTCAATGCCCTGACATTCATGACAGCTCTTAAATATTTTAATCTTTCCGTATGCCATTAGTTTACCACTTGCATTTATGTATTATGTAAATCCTGCTCGCCTACATATTTCTAAAAGTACCTGATGTGGGCAGAAATAATAAAAAACAAAATTGACCATTCAGAAAGAGTCTAGGAATAAAACTTAAAGAATCTTGCATGCTTAATTCAGAGTAAAGAAAAAAGATTTTCAAACTAGCTAAACTTGTTTTGTAAGTAACATACAAAGAGCAGTATCTGATAAGGAATCTAATCATAGCTGGGTTGATACTTCTCCAAAGAAGTATTCTTCATGTTCAAAAACCTCTTCCCACATGTTAAGTGGGACAATCCTGTTAAAGGTTCTCATACATTAAAATAAACATGGGAAAGTTCCTGACTGTACCCTAACTTTGGCCAGCTGAGTCTCATCCCTGTGCTAACTCCTTCAAAAATAGGCACTTCAAGTGCCTACGCTGAAATAGTGTTATGCTCCACTTTCAGCTTTCACAGTGAAAAAAAAAACAGGAAAAAGATTGGTACATCAACAACAGCTGTTTAAAGGCAGGTCAAGCAGCTTAAATATGTAACTTTTAGAGTTATACTTGCCCATGTTTTTAGGGGAGTCTTATATCCAGCAAGAGAAGTGGGAAGAGCAAGCGGTTCCCAGCAAGTGATAAGACCCTCTTATGTTCAGCCTCTTTTCTTTGGGAAATAATCTGCTACATGTGGATGAAGCTGTACTCTTTGGAAACAGAATTAGTCTATGCCTGGGATGAAAATTGCTTAGGCTTATCCCACTGTTTTTCAGTGGACAGTGCTGAACTCCCTCATGGAGGAATGGAAAGTTATGAGTGCAGCATGTTTTCCCCCCTCCCTCCCCCCAAAAGTACTTTTATGTCCCTTTTTTTCTTAGTGTGGCTTGGCATCATGCTTCCGGTTCTGGGCATCAAATCTCTCTCTCCATATGCCATCAGTTACTTGGATCGGCTGCTGATGTGAGTTGATGTATAACGGGGAGTGCTGTTATTGGGAAGCATTTGTGCATGTTGACTTTGCTATCAGGTTATTTGATCCTTCCCTTTACCATTTGCCATAAAGGGATAGACTAATTCATAAATCGGTTTAACTTTCCTAGAGGCTTCTCAAGCAACAAAATAACTAAAGAACTGTTAGTCCATGTTTCCTTTCCTTTTTTATTTCAAATACAGATTTAAAATAGTGTGTGTTTGAACTTTTATCAGTTCCAGTTCACTTGTTTCTTTTGCCACCATGTTTTCGTCTGTTTTGTCACAGCTTAAATGTTTGTGATCTCTTGCTCTATAGGGAGCTGAGTCTTGCTCCTGTACTAGGAGGGCTGGGACAGATTTCACTGATAGAGGTGAATCTTGGTGATGCAGAAGGAGGGAGGCCAGGATGCTAAAAGGTCTGATAATTCATCTACAGCAGGGGTGTCAAACTCAGTTTCATTGAGGGTCGCATCAGCATTGCGATTGCCCTTGGGGGGCTGGATGGGTGTGGCCTACTGGGTGGCCGTGGATGGAGTGGGTGTGGCCTACTGGGTGGGCATGGCCAACTCTACATCGTTCGCATCAAGGGTGCCTGTGGGGGCCTGGGCAGGAGTGGGACAGATCTGAGGGTCTCTGGTAGAAAGGGGTGGGACCGGGGCAAGTGCCAAGGCATGGTCCATTTCTTCATTCCTCACAAAGGGTGACACCTCCCCAGCATGCACCCAGGGGGCGGGGCCGACGCAGCAGGGGCTGGTTCCTCGCTGTTTCCAGACGGCCTTGTGGAGCTAAGACTGAATGCGTTTCAGCATAGATGGCCACTGCAAAATTGTACATTGGCTCCCGGCCGGCCAGGGCCAGGGCCAAGGCAGCGGGGGCCGTTCCCTCATTGTTTCCAGGATGGCTTCGCGGGCCACGTGAAACCACTTCGCGGACCGCATCCGGCCCCCGGGCCTTGTGTTTGACATGTCTGATCTACAGATTATTAAAGCCTTTCTGCATATGTGTTATTGGGAATAATTCTGATCATGAGAGAATTTAGATGTGGAAGAATTTGGAATGAGATTGACTTGATGCTGATAGCCAGGAATCTGAGGGCAGGCTAACCATGCTTTCTCTTTGGCAGGATACATCCTAATTTGACAAAAGGGTTTGGGATGATAGGGCCTAAAGACTTCTTCCCTCTTTTGGATTTTGCATTCATGCCCAACAACTCTTTATCCTCCAGGTATGTCAGCCAAAATGAGAATCATATGCAATCAATCCATTTCCCCTGTCTCAGAAAATATTGCAGTGGGAATGCCTCTTCTGTGGAGGGAGGAACTTTGGGATAACAGTAGGGCAGAAAAAAAAATTGGGACGGGGCAAATAATTGCTGAGCCAGGGCAACATTTGTCCTTCATAGGAGGAGCAGTCATGTATTGCGCCAGCCAGCCAGCCAGCCAGTCAGTCAGTCAGATATCTTATCTTAAGAGGCTAAAACATACAAGGAACGGTTGCTGGAATTGGGTATGTCTAGTTCAATGAAGAGAAGGACGAGGGGGGACATGATAGCAGTGTTCCAATATCTCAAGCCACAAAGAAGAGGGAGTCAAGCTATTTTCCAAGGCGCCTGAAGGCAGGACAAGAAGTAACGGATGGAAACTAATCAAGGAGAGAAGCAACCTAGAACTAAGGAGAAACCTCCTGACAGAACAATTAACCAGTGGAACAATCTGCCTCCAGAAGCTGTGAATGCTCCAACACTGGAAGTTTTTAAGAAGAGACTGGACAGCCATTTGTCTGAAATGGTATAGGCCGGGTTTCCTGCCTGAGCAGGGTTTGGACTAGATGACCTCCAAGATCCCTTCCAACATTATTTATTTATTTATTCATTTATTTATTCATTCATTCATTCATTCATTTATTGAAAGTTGTTCCTTTGGTAGATAAACAGTCAAAGGAGATGATAGTAAATGTAAGGTAGAAGTGCAAGCAAAAGACACAATATTTGCACAAATGGAGCAGTAATAAGTAGGTAATAAAAGTAATAAAATAAAAAAGACACAAACCCATTTTCTGCAGCCTTATGTTTCTGTTCTTTATTTTTTTCTTTTTGATACTTTTTCCATAGAAAGATGAATTATCCCAACTTCAGTTTTTGACACCCAGAAATTTTACATATTATTTCTTCAGGATTTTTTTTTATTGCAAAATATATTACAGGCACAAAGGTGAAAGGAGTTGTCAGGTGCTAAATAACTCATATTACTGGTGATTTTATAGTCCACCAAATCCGGTATTTTCTACAGTCATTTGTTTTTTCTTGCATTTTGATGTTATTCTTATGTAAACTTACAAAATTGAGGTGCAAAAGGAGGCAACAGTCACTGAGTTTGTCCTTTGGCACCTGCCAGCCCACGGGCCAGACACATCATCTGGAAGCCATGCCCACCCCATTGCCGGCAATGGCAAAACTGTCCCAATACGTTGCACGTCATGTAACGTCACGAGTTTGACATGTCTGCTCTTGAGCATCACTTGTAGCTTTAAAAGAGTATTTCTTGAATTCCCCAGCTATCATGGCTGGCTTGGGAATACTGGGAGTTGAAGTTCACACATGTTAAAGTTGCCAGGTTTGAGAAACACTCCCTTAGAACAGTGGAGGCCATGGCATTTTTCCAACATTCCTTCATGTGAGGGAATGATTGCAGCATTGTTGAGCACAAAATATGTTTTGGGCGGGTTGATGAAGGAGGGAAGGTGCAGTAAATGAAGAGCCATCCTAAAGCCCCTATTTCTTGATTTTCTTCCTGGTATCCTTGGAAGATGTCTGTAGCAGAAATGCACCTTTCTCATTTTGGGACATGGTTGGACTGATACAGTTTGCTTTTTTCTTCAGTCTGCAGGAACAGCTCCGGCAATTGTATCCCCGCCTGAAAGTGTTGGCCTTTGGCGCTAATCCTGAAACTTCCCTGCACACTTATTTCCCTTCCTTCCTCTCCAGGACCACCCCCAGCTGTCCCAGTGACATGAAGAAAGAGGTGAGGCTGAGAGGGGAACAGGATCAGAAGGGACAAACATACTTCGTAAGCAGTCAGATGGGCTGCAAAGTTTAGCCAATAAATAATTTGCATTAAAAAGTAGCACCCAATTAATTAGGGCACCATAGCATGTTAAACTGAAATCCTTCAGTGTTAGGTCTCTCATACAAGGGGCAATCTTTCCCATGGCTTATGAAGAGGATGTCTACTGTTTCTGCAGAGCTAATCCTATCAGAATTATCCCTAAGAAATTCAGAATTGTTGACTTGATCATTTAGATAATCAATTATATTAGTTCTATTAATGTGAGCATTTTAGTACCATTTGATATCTCCCAGCTTCCCTGTCAATTCAGTATCTGAGCAACTAGTCCTAATTATAGAACCTATTTCTTGTATCTGTGGCAAATCGGGAAAGAACAAAGCTAAAATTATTTGTGATTTGGTCATAATGAAATAACTGATACGGCTTGTATGGAGGGAGCTTCTTTTGGCAGGTTATCCAGCAGTAGAAGTGAGCTGAAGACAATCTAATTTTAGTCCATATGAATGATATTATCTGTTTCAGAAATTTTGTCAGAGCTCAGCCTTATATGCAATCTGTGGCCTTGAACATAGGAACAAGGAATATACTAGGGATGTAACTTCTATACGAGATACTTCCCTGTCTTGCAAACTCCCTGGCTGAGCTGACCAAACCAAGCTTTTAAGGCAAGGTGATTTCAGTATTCCACTTTGAGCTTGGTTTGTCTGGTGCAGCTCATACATGCTGTGTTAGACTTGGTATAACCATTATTCTAGACCAAACCCAGTTCATCTTAGCTCTCGTGCATGTTGCTGATTACATAGAGACGAAGAAATCGACACAGACCTTATTATGAAACGACAACTTTGGAAGACCTCATTGGAATAATAGAATAATAGAACAACTTCCGACCTGAATGTTGTCGGGAGAAACGGACCCATTAGTAAGAACATATAACGGGGTAAGTTTAGTTGAGTCCCACCAAGTCTCGTTATTTCATTGTTTTTGTCGTTTTATATTTTTGGTAACCAAAACAAGTACAAAAATAACTGCAAAATTATCTCAAGGTAGCAATCCAACAGCAAAAAAACCATCACAAACAGAAAAGCTCCATATGCTCTCTTGTTGTCAGCCTCTCTAGGTAGGCCAGACCAAAAAAAATCAATTCCTCAAGATGGCTAAAACTATTTTTCTTGAGATTGGCTACATTAACAGAGTCTTGCAAGTCTGGTTGTGCTGCACCTTCTCCCCCTTCTCGTATTTCAGTGAGTTAGGGAAATGTTCTGCCTGAACCTCTTGTGAACTCTTATCTGTTTTATTGTGACTTAAAATATTTTTTACCTCTTGTCACCCTAGTAATAGAACATGCATAACTCTATCCACATCATCTTCTTTTCATCTGGGTAAATGTTTTTAAGGCCTTCCAGACCAACAGCCATTTCACCCTGCTAGGATTAAGCCTGGACTTATTTTTTTCCTTTTCCAATCCTGATAGCACCAGGGCAGGGAGTCCATCTTGTGCTCAAACCAAAGAGGGAGATATTTTATCCCATACAAGCAGTTGACCTCCAATAGGTTCACATAGATGTTGATAAGGGAGGGAGGGCTGAGTCCAGAATTCAAACCAGAGTGTCTGAGGAATTGACCTTTTCTCCCTTCTCATCACAGTCTGGACTTACAGAGGAGAAACTTGACTGCAGCACAGTGTCCCCCATTCCCACTTTTTTAAGATTTTGAAAATGTATCTGTCTTAGTTGGCCTGCAACATGTAATTCATTTTTTATTTTTATAGTCCACCTTTCATCCAGGAATTCAAGGTAACATAATATTTCCTCTATTTTTTCCTGCAAAATAGGTTAGATTGAGAGACTTTCCCAAATTCACCCAGCAAGATTTCATGGCTGAGAGTGAACCTTGCTGTCCCTGCTGCTAATCAAACACCTTAATTACTATGTTACACTGACTTTCATTTTTAATCCAAAATTATTATTTTATTTTAATGTAGATTTTACAGGTTTTAAAATTCATACAGGTGGTTATCCCCTCTTTTGAATCAGAAAGAACTTTAGGGAGGTTCAAGATAAGCTTATGAAGCATTTCATTCATTCATTCATTCCATTCAATTTCTATGGCCACCCATCTCAGTCAATGACACTTAAACTTAGATGAAATCAAGTTGTTTCAGCCAGACTGTTTTATTTACTGAAGTGGTCGTGGCTTGAGAGTTCAAGGCTCTCATTCTTTTAATTCGAGATGCTCATGGGACAAGCATCTTTTCTTGGCGTGAAGTATTTGCTGTTCTTTTCAACGATACTGACAAAGGAAAGTCACCATTTTAGTTTACCGAGACACGAATACGAGGGAAACAAAGGTGTCTCTCCATCTACACATTCTTACTCTAAGGACGTTTTTAGCGTCCTACGTACGGGCTTGAGGTCCTCAACTCAAGAGGACTAAGTCTACATAACAAACGTAGGTATGCAAACCCCGTCCGGAACCATACCTTGTGTTAGACCTGGGAAGATATATCTCTAAAGCTCTGATGCTGGCATGAGGCTTCCCATGTTAAGGGTAGCCTTTTCAAGAAGCAGCATTAAAATACCCTTGTATTTTTCAATGTCCCAAAGGTAGGGAAGAATTTTCCCATTGAATGTGGAAAGCATTTTCTGGTACAGAGAGATGAGAAACTTGATAAATTAAGTCTGCTGTCTTAAAACCTGTAATATTACGATTGCACTATGACTGCTGTTTGGAAATGTCAGTGTCTAATCTTTAGTCCTCTAAGAATTATTCTGACTTGCCCTGTGTAGCTCCTGAACTGTTTGACCGAGTGCCTCAATCTTGATCCTCTCAGTTTCAGTGTGTGGAGGCAATTATACATCAAACACCTCCCACAGTCAAGGTAAGAATGAAAAAGCTGCTACTTGATCACATGAGCAACTTAGCCATGTTGTATTTTGCATGATACAAAGCTAATTTGTCTTAATCACAAAATCCAGTAATCATATTCACATAATACAATTAGATCTGCTTGCTGAATCAACCCATTTTTTGGATTAGGATAATACAGTGCAATGTAAACTAATAAGGTGGGTTGATGTAACACTGCCACAAAACCAAAGTTAATCAAGATAAAATCAATCAAACTCCACGTGGTAAGCAACTGCCAGCTTTTAGCTGACTTAATCATTCAGTAAAATGCATAGCAATTTCTTCCTTTTTATATACTGTTGTGAATGGGCCTTCCCTGTTTCCACACATTCTCTGTTCCAATATCTGAGTTTAGGAGACAGAGTTTTTAAAACACCTCACTGTTAATATTTTTGCTTTGTTTTTTCAGCTTGCTCCTGAATCACTTCTTGGAGACCTGGGGCAACACTACCAAAAAGGTTTGTGTCTCTTTTTCCCCCCAAGGAATAGATTTTTCATGGGAGACTTGAGAAGGGTAACAAATATCAAAAGAATATTTATGTGTGTACCTGAAAGGCAGATTGATTCAGTGCAAAGGAATCTGTCTATTTTAACATACTAAGAAGTATTTGTTGAGATACTAAAATTTAATTTGGTGTTTTATATATGGCTAAAACCAATTAGAAAATGAAAAGATATATTCTCTGTAGTTTGTGACTGAACTGAACAGAAGGAGTTCTGTTTGTGCCCACTTGTGAATGTGACTCAGAGATACTAAGATCAAACAAAGTGATGTATCTTGAAAGCTTTATGCAGATGAGCTGGTAATAGTTCCTTTAATGAAAATACATGGTTATCCTATCTATCTGTCTGTCTATCTATCTATCCATCCATCCATCCATCCATCCATCCATCCATCCATCCATCCATCCATCCATCCATCCATCAAATTTATATAGCCTCCCATTTCACCAAAGGCAACTCAGGACAGTGCAGAACAGCCAAAGATAGCAACAGATATAAAAACAACATATATAAAAGTAAATGTTATAAAAATCAAATAAAACCTAGACAAAGGGAGGACTGATTGCTTCTGTACTTTACTAGACTTTTTCTTTCCTAGGTGCGAAAATCTTTACAGGGAACAGTTCATTCATTCAGTGTCACAAATGAAGAGCTGGCTATGAAAGGACCAAACAATGTTCAGGACGTAGCAGCTTGTAGAACTGCCTGCGAGGTAATTTATTTGCTTATGGAATGGCGCACATTAGCAAACCTATATGGATGCTTGTTTGCTTCATTCTGCTTTACAGCATTGCTTCTTTGGTTCTGTTCTTTAGAACCTGCTGCTGAAGATGAAAGCCAGTGGGTTTCCTTGGCCACGGCTGATTTTAATCCTCCTTATATTTACTGCTGGATTTCTAATATATGATATCAAGACTCATGGCTCCTTCCAAGGTTAGGATTTGTTTCTGGAGGCATGCAAGATGGTGCTTCTTTTCTCCCCATAATAAGACTGAAATAAGGCATGAGTTTTACTGTAATGGAAATCTTTCATCTATTGTTTTGTTGTTGTTTTGCAGCTTCTGCCTCTGCACATGTCCTTCGATCTTCTGGCATCCTGTCTGTATCTGAGCAAGCCTGGAACAAAGTTTCCCATTTCTCTGTAAAAGGATACAGGTCAGTAATACATTTTAGCTGTTTTAGCAAAGAGAGCAGTTTATAAGAGCATTCAAAACCACAGACAATTGAGAGATTATTCCATCTGGCTGGATGATGCCTTTGAGGACAATTCCTTTTTCAAGGCAAAGCCTCATTCCACCCCCTCTCTCTCCCTGCAGCTGGCTAGAAGCAAATATACCAGTTTACTACTCTCAAGTGGCAACAGTTCTCGGACCCAATTTGGAGCTGGCCTGGACCAAGACAAATGAAACTGCTATCTATATCTCTGGGAAGTGCTCTGCTCATTTAGCCTGGCTCAGCAACCATCTCCTTAGGCTCAGTGAATGGGTAAGAATGCTGCTGCTTTTGGCTGTCCAGCCAAGCTTCATTAGGTAGAAGTTGGAAATTAGGAGTTGAAAACAGGGGAGAAACGTAGAGTTGTTAATGTCCAGAAGCACTGAGGATTTCAGAAAATAAGAAGGAAAAAAATGAAGTTGGGGCTATGCAGACCATACTTTGGGAGAACAGGAGTCCTCAACCTGCAGTCCACGGCCTACTACCAGGCCATGGCCTATTGGCCACCAGGCCACAGAACAGGCTGGCCAATGCACGCACTCATCCCCACTCATGCTAGCGCCACTGCTGCTATGCAAACAGGGCACTGTGTGACAAAAATAGGGCGCCGCTGCTATGCAAACTGGGTGGTGCACGGCACAAAAACTGGGCGGTGCACGGCGCAAAAATAGGGAAAAACCAAGCATTGGGCGGCACGAAAATGGGAGAAAACCAGGTGCCGCGCAGCATAAAAACAGACAAACCAGGCGGCATGCAGTGCGAAAACCAGGCAGCGGGCAGCGTGAAACCCAGGTGTCGCATGGCGTGGAAACAGGAAACCAGGCGGCGCATGGTGTGAAAACAGGCAGCGCGAAAACCGGGTGGCATGCAGTGTAAAATCCGGGCAGTGCACAACACGAAAACCAGGCACCACGTGGCACGAAAATGGGGCAATGCTAGCACCCACATGGCAAAACCAGCACAGTGCTAGTGAGTGTCACATGAGCGCTAGCCCCACTCGTGGCCCCATTTGTATGCGTGCGTGCATAAAATGCTTCTCTCCCCCTTTTTCTCCGGTCCGCCAACCGAGAAAGGTTAGAGACCTCTGACATAGAAGACAAGGAGGAAGTATCAGGGGCAACAATGAAGATTCCATTGTCATGCCTATTCCTGACAGAGAGGAGTTACATCCTTTCGTGTTTTCATTCCTTTTGCAAAGAAATGTCTTGAAGGGAATGTTGGTGTCTTCGCGTCTTTCCCTCTCTGGGTGGGATAATTTGCATGGTGTGTTATATCATTCTTTGTTTGATGTCCCTAGAGTGTTGGCCAGTGATAATCCTGACTGAAAATGATGGAATTTATAGTATAGCACTTCTTGTGGATATTAGATTGTGGTTGATTTATATTTTATTGTTATACTAGGAGGAATATTGGACACAATAGACATCTGCTGTTGATTGCCCTATGTCATTGGCATATAAATCAAAATATTGGCCTGTTGAACAATAGGAACCTGGCACATGGCCATTTTCAAACTTATCAAGTGTTGAGTATTTTATAGCATGTTAAGCCAGTGAGGAGCTGGTTGGTTAGTAGCCAATCTTGTAAACTGCTTGACTGAGCATCTTTATTTTCCCTGTAGCTTCAGACACAGTTGCCAGATTCTGTGCTATATGCTGTTCAATACCTCAGAGAATTACTGCTGTTCCTCATGCGAAACTGCTTTCTGCCTGTTGTGGACTATATTGCTGTGTCATTGGACGGAGCCTGGAAAATGTGGTTAGCTTTCTGCAAGTATGCATTGTCTATGTGTCTTTGGGCCCCAGACAGAACTGATTTTAATTCACTTTGGCATGGCTAGTTATATGTTTGCTAAAGCTAAATAGGAATACAAGAGTATTAAAGTGTGTAACAGAATTATCTGAGGATCCCCAGTTAGAGAACTATCTATTTAGTGAGGCACAACACAGACTCAATGTATCCCAAAAGAAGCATTGAAAAAAGGCAGTTGAGGAGAAACAGCAGACTGGTTATAGCTATAATATGAGGGTGACTAATGAACTCTAAATGCACTTAATGTTTGCAGGTTCATGAGTTTCTTGTTATAAAATTTGAATACAAAGTGTGGATTTAGTAAAATAATCTGGTATCCTGTGCATTCCTATGTTTAATTATTTAAAATATCCCAGCTTCTAAGGGTAGGAATTTGCGAAGTTTGAAGATATGTAGGCAGGGCCTCAGAAGCTGATTTTAATTCTCTGGAATCGCAATTATTAGAAGTGGCCTTCAGTTTTTCTTTGCATTATTTCCTTGTCATGAGAGGAATAAATGGTGCAAAATGATATTAAACAGATTTGCATTTTTTTTCTGTCTCTGTGTCACCAATCTGTTCAACCATATGGATTAGTAAAGTTAAGCTTCTGGTCTGCTCATTTATCAGGATGGTACACAGACATTCCATAGTGGCTTGTGGGCACATAATCTCACTTTGTTTAGCAGAGGAGGTCAATTTATAGTCCTCCAAATGTTAAATTCTCAATTCTTATTAGTCCTAACCAACATTGCCCATGGTAAAAGAAGTTGGGAGATGGAGTCCAAGGTCATCTAAAAGTCTACAGATTACCTACCCCCGTTAAGGTAACAATATATTATAATTATAGTACAGAATAGCTCTTAGAAATGAAGGACTTTCTGATTTCAGTTCTTAGTCAGTATTAGGGCCAGTTAAAAAGGAATTACTTTTAACCATCATTAGGACCAGTTAAAAAAAACCTGATCTTTCTCTAGATGGTTGGCAATGATTTTGACATGTCTTCTGGCTAAGCTGGCAAAACTTAGATCACTATTAGAGAGCCAGTTTGGTCTAGTGATTAAGGCACCAGACTAAAAACCAAGAGACTGACTTTTACTTCTGTTTTAAGTATGAAAGCCAGCTGGGTGACTTTGGCTAGTCATTTCTCTCAGCCCAACTCACTTTACAGGATTCTTGTTGTAGTGAAAATAAGAGGGAGGCATATTAGATATGTTTCCCACCTTGAATTATTTATAAAAATAATAAAGGTGTGATAATGAGGAGCCAGATTGTTGAGGGTAATATGATGACTCTGTAAACTGCTTAGAGAGGGCTGTAAAGCACTGTAAAGTAGTATATACGGTAAGTCCAAGTGCTATTGCTATGAAAAAAATCTTAAAAATTACTTAAGAAAGACTTGAGCTATTTTATTCTTTCCTCTGAAATCTGGATGAACCAGAACTGCAAAATATAACTGAAGAGTCAGCTGCTTACCAAAAATGTCATTAATTGAAATGTGAGGTCCAGGTTTACTCTTCTCCATAAGGAGAGAACAAGCAATGCTTGATGCATTCCAGGCAGTTTATGGCAGGAAGAATATTGAACCCAATCTTCTTTTCAGGCAGAGGTGGAAGCATTGTTCCAATTATAAAAAGAATACAGATATCAGAAGTTAAGGAAAACACATGGTAGAAACAGAATTTAATTGCTGCCATTACAATAGGAAATGATAATTCTCGATTATCTTGGCTGAGTCATGCCTTCTTTTAGGTGGGGTTGTGGAACAAAATCTGGCTATTGAGAAGATGACAGGACCAAAGTGTACACTTTTGAGAGAGGTTCTCCATCTCTATCTTAAAATCTCAGTTTTTTGTACTATTGCAGCAATCTAATATGTAGGTTGTAGAATTCATGGAGCATCTAAATTTCTTCAACTTACTTTCAGTTAAGTCAATATCTGCAGTTATCTCAGTTTTTTGAATGGTTCATGCTATGTCTGTGCAGCCTCAAATCAATTTCTGTTTCTTCTTTTAGTGGCGAAGGGTCCTGGACCTGCTTGAAAATGCATCTAACCAACCTCATCCATAGAAGAACCTGTATGGACGTCCTGTGTTGACACCGGTAATTCCTGACCCGACAAAGGTATTAGAGATCCGTGGTCGTCACTAGGATCCGAGTCTTCGACTTTTACTTCAAATCCGATGACGACAGACCTACCGATTTCGTCCTACATGGTTAAACGAATAAGAAATCAGACTGGTTTCTTGTCGTGTTGAAACTGAACTTGTAGAAGCCCAGAGCTTCCCAGACCAGATGTCTCCAAGCTCCCAATTTACTGTGCTGTCAGGCTTGTTCTCAGCTGAGCTCCCAGGCAGCTGTTGGCAGGCTGTTTCCTTGATATGACTGTCCCAGGCTACAATGGTAATAACAGCTTTTAAGAGAGCAAGGTGTATCCAGCAATTATTTTGGAAAAACACTTCCTATTTCAGTAATATCTCAAATAAATTGGTTGCTGGGTCAGTGACTTACTACCACTTTATGCATGGAGCTTTTCCTTTTATTCTTAGCTTTTATCATAAATGTGCCCTTGAAGTTTTGAGGCAGTCCTACCGTCTGGTTCTCATATTGAATGCTACCTTATTGGTTTCCTTCCCATCTTTATTGTATCTGAGATATTTCTGGTCCATTTCCCAAGGTTGTACTATTACTGTTCCTCAAAGCAATTAATATGTTAATTTCTTTATACTAAAAACAAAGGGTCTTGGTCTTTCCCCCAAAATGTGTTTGCCTTACTGAATTGTGGAACAGACAATGCAAAGGAGGGTGAATACTTCACTTAGCAACACAAATTGGCTGATGTGGAGGAAGTGGGACATTTCTCTTGGGAGCCACATTCCTCTGAGAATAATGTGTAGCAGTCTGAAATAGATGAAACTTAAGTAGTAATACGCCTAGAGATGAACATGGGTGGGCCCCTTGTTATCTTCTGACACTTAACTTCTGGCTTTTTTTATCTCTATTCCCATTCCCAAACAAGACAGATTACTCTTGTGAGAAATCTGAATGAGGAACAATAAATCATTTAACTGAGGTCTGAATTCTGAGGTGTATGTAGGCTGACGGTCAGATATTCCTCACCTCCTGGTCTGAGTTGAAACTAAAAAAGAGAAGGGATGGATAAGCTAAGTCGGTCTCCCAGCCAGTCTGTGAGTGGCATTTTGTTATGCTCACTCCTTCCCGAATGCTTTGTTTTGCTGTAGTCTCTTCAACTGAATCAGTCCCTTGGAAAGGCCATTTTAATTTTGAGGTGTGACTTATCCTATATAACCAACTCTGCCCTAAATATCTTGGTGAGCTGTTGGCTCTCTCAGCTGAGAACTTTGATATATCTGTATGTGTGAAAGTATGCAATGGGGAAATAATAGGTTAGAGATTGGTTCTTTTTGGCCTGTTGCTCCTACCTATCAGTTGGTATCTCAGCCTTTCTTGAACTGGTATCCTCTGGATGTACTGGTATACACTTCCAGTTGTTTACAGCAGAGCAGAATATCTTTTTTGGATCAAGGGCAAAAGCCTCTGAGCCTTGAGTGGTGTTCCAAAAAATATGCCACACTAGGACAAAGAAGTGATGCCACCAAGACAGACACTGTTTGGTTTTATTTCACTTTACTTAATATGCCTCCTCGTATATTTAATAACTTCATTATTTTCAATGTGCTTTGAAGACTACAATACTCAAGGTTTCTGAGACCCACAAATTATTTGGTTGTATATTTCTAGTCTAAATATGTTGACTGGGGCTGTAATCAATACCGTGTATCTGGGATGCGGAAAGGAAAGCTGGTTATGCATTCACAATTCGGTTGTAAAAGTGAGTCAGCTATAAAAGTGAGTCCTGTGCAGCAGCACTTCTCTCCCTTTAGCTCAGCAGGCTTATAATGGTGGACCTGGTCATGACAATTGTGTGAGGCTCTTGTCATGTACAATAAAGGACAGTGTATTTGGTTACATTACTTGCTTTCATGTCTGTCTATGCCATCTGCCCCTTTCAAAATGTCTTATAAGTCTATATTATTTATTAAGATTTCTCACTGCCCTGACATTCTTTTTTTTAAAAAAGTTTTTTATTTATAATACAATTAAAACAAAAATGGACATACGTGGCATTCCAGAGTAAATATTCCTAACAATTTGTTTCTCGTGATACAAAAACTTAATACATCATCCTTAACCTCTATATAAACCTCATTCTTTTACACAATACAATTATATATACAGTTATATGTACAATTATATGTATGTTTCAATCCTATCGTTAGCTTAAGATCCGAGCGGTTCTCCTTGATTCATACCAGCGGTAAAATTTGTGCCAGATTTCAAAATATTCCAGTTCTGTCTTATCTTTCATAGCCATTGTAAGTCTGTCCATCTCTGCACATGATAAAATTTTATACAGCAGCACTTCTCTCCCTTTAACTCAGCAGGCTTATAATGGTGGACCTGGTCATGACAATTGTGTGAGGCTCTTGTCATGTACAATAAAGGACAGTGTATTTGGTTACATTACTTGCTTTCATGTCTGTCTATGCCATCTGCCCCTTTCAAAATGTCTTACAAGTCTATATTATTTATTAAGATTTCTCACTGCCCTGACATTCTTATAAAGAAAGGGTAAATTCTGGTATAAGGTCAGATAAAAGCCACAGTGTAAAGCACATGTGTAATTCATTTTATTTCTTCCATACACAAGGCACAAGCAGCTAGTTATAGGAGTTTTGTACTGCTGTACCATGCATCAGCCCCAGAAGAAAGGGTGTTGCAGCATGTCCTTGCCAAGGTCCATCTACATTCAAGGGATAATGAACAAAGTAGATGTGCATAAATGCTAAGATTCTGATAAATATAGATGGGCTTCCACAGAAACTGATAATCTAGTGTAAAGTGCAGATCTAATCAGGAGGTGTTATGTGATAGGTCTGGATGGGAAGGAACAGACTCAGACTCAACCCTTCCAAGACCGAGTGGCTGTGGCTGCCGGCGCCCCGGCATAGTCAGTTGGTTCCATCGCTGTCTATAGGGGGCGAATTCTTGGCCCCCTCAGAGAGGGCGCGCAATCTGGGAGTCCTCCTGGATCCACGGCTGACACTGGAAGATCATTTGTCGGCCGTGAC
>NW_015386630.1:1242682-1251851 GCF_001527695.2 Protobothrops mucrosquamatus | reverse complement strand
ATAGGTTCTCTGGCCTCGTCCTTACATAATGTGCATAAATTAACTGGGAATTGACGGCAAAATACTAGGGAGCCTCCTTCCTGCTGGATTGAAAATGATTGCTCAGAGCGAGGTGGGGCAACCTAGAAAAAGTTAGGTTTAATTGAAGTTAATAGCTGGTATCTATGCTGTAGTTTCTATTGTGATAAGAATGAATGTTAACTTAACAACAGTGTTAACAAATTTAGGAGTGCCAGATGTAACTGAGCAGCTGGGATTGTATGATCTCCAGTGGGTCTGAAGTTATTATTTGGCCCAATGCTGGTCTAAATAGAAGTTGGGTTAGAGCTTTTGCCTGAAAAAGTTTGATGACAGCAGGCAACAGAAACTACTGAATATATGAAATCACAAAATGGCTGAGATACTCCTTGCCTAAGATGACTAATATAAATTGCATGAGTGACTCTCCTTGCTTTAAATGCAACCCCAACGTATTTGAAAGTGCTCAATTATATAGTTGTTGATAGTCCATCTATAGGCTGTGGGTCTTTTAGGGAAAATCATTTTCTTGGGGTTTTTTTTGGGGGGGGGGGATAATTGATCAACTGTTCCTCTTGGCAATGTTGAACCAAGGCAGTGAATGCCCTCTTCAGACATGCCTTAAGAATAGAGTAAGAGCAGATCTCCATATAGCAAAATTGGGAGATGTCTTTTTGTCAATTTAGGGGCACAATTGTGCGTTTTCTTTAATCATTGGATCAAAAAATATAGAAATTGAACAGAGTTGGAGCTAATATATGATATTTTATGTGAAGAACTGTGCTGCTGATCTGCAAGAAAAATCCCTCATGCAGCAATGAGCAGCAGAAAACATTTAGCAATTGTTGAGTTATGTAATTTGGTCCATAATAAACTCTGCTATATTGAATCAGAAGCCACCCTGAAATTAATAAAGATGCATAAAAGTGACTCATGGAGCAAAATACATACTTTTTTCAGTTTAGTCTGAAACTAATTGGTCTACCTCAGGGGTGTCAAACTGCCGGCCCATGGGCCGGACGCATCACGCAGAAGCTGCACCCACCCCATTGCTGGCAATGGCAAAGCTGTCCCAATACGTTGCGTGACGTCACGTGATATCGCAAGTTTCACATGTCTGGTCTACCTGATCTAAAACCAGTTTATTCTTCCTTTAGGATGTTATCTTGGATAATCCAATCCTTCAACATTATAGTTGGAGTATGACATTTTACTAGTGATGACATGGATGTCCTTTGGCCACTATTTATTTCTCCCTTTTCTGCAGAGCTATGCCAAGCTGACCTTTTACAGAAAAAAAACCCTCAATGCTGTTCTTGCTGGAGGAAGAGAGACCAGCAGTAATACTGTTGTGTATTTTTAGATTCTTTAATAGAATAACACAGTTGGAAAGTACCTTGGAGGTCTTCTAGTACAAGCCCCTGCTGAAGCAATAGACCCTATACCATTCAGGATAAATGGCTGTCCAATCTCTTCTTTAAAATCTCCAATGATGGATCACCCACTTGTGGAGGCAAGCTGTTACACTGATTGTTCTCACTGATGGGAAATTTCCTCTTAGTTCTGGGTTAGATCTCTCCTTGATAAGCCTCCATCCATTACTTCTTGTCCTGCCCTCAGATGCTCTGGAGAATAAGTTGATCCCTCTTCTCTGTGAAGTCCCTCAAATATTGGAAGACTGCTATCATGTCACTCCTTGTCCTTCTCTTTGTTAGATTAGATATACTCTCTTCCTACAACAGTTCATGTTTTAGCCTCCAATCCCTAAATCGTATTTGTTGCTCTCTGCACTCTTTCCAGAGTCTCGACCCCTTTTTTGTATTGTGGTGACCAGAACTGAATGTAGTATTCCAAGTGTGGTCTTACCAAAGCACTATCAAGTGGTACTAACACTTCACACAATATTGATACTACCTCCCTGTTGAGGCAGCCTAGGACTGCATTGGCTTTTTTGGCTGCTGCAGAACACTGCTAGCTCATACTTGAAAAGGTTGTCCACAGGATTGTTAGATCCCTCTCACAGTTACGGCTATTAAATCAGGTACCACCTTCTCTACTGTGCATTTGGTTTTTCTTACCTAAAACCTTACTTTTCTCATCCTGAACTGCATTTTGTTGGCTAAGGCCCAGTGGCCAAGTTTGTCAAGATCCTTCTGGATCTTGAGCCTGTCTTCTAAAGTGTTGGCTATACCCCCCCCCCAAGCTTAGTGACAACAGTCTATAAATTTGATGAGTTCCCCTTCTATCACCTCGTCTAAATCATTTGGGCCTAAAACCTTGGAACACTCAACTACATGCTTGCCTCCAGGCAGATGTAGTTCCTTTGAGAATTACATGTTGAGTCTGGTTGATCAGCCAGCTACAAATCCACCTGGTGGTGATGCTGTCTATGCCATATATTTTTTTATCTTACCAAGAAATAGGTTATAGTCTACGCTGTCAAATGTCTTACTGAAGTCCAAGTACATTATGTCCACAGCATTTCACTGATTCAGTAATTTAGTCATTTTGTCAAACAATGCAATAAGGTTTGTCTGGCTGATCTGTTTTTGACAAACCCATATTGGCTTCTAGTAATAGCTTTGCTTGTTTCTAGGTGTTCACAGATCTGTTGCTTGGTTATCTTTTCCAGGTATTGATGTCAGGCTGATTGTCTAGTTTCTTGGATCAACTTTCCCTCCTTTTTTGAAGATGGGAACCACATCAGCTCTTTTTCAGTTCTCTGGTAGTTTCCTGGTACTCGGAGGATCTTTGAAAGATATGGTTCAGTGGTTCTGAGATCACATCTACCAGCTCCTTCAGAACTCTGGAATGTAATCCAACTGGTTTTTTTTATTTGTACTCATCTAGAGTGGATAGGTGTTGCCTTTCCATTTTCTTGCCTATTTTAACTTGTATTCCTATCCTAATCTGTCTTTTAGAATACTGCTTTTGATAGTGGACTATTTTTTTCTTTAGTCTGAGCATCTTCCGGAATTGGTCCCATCAATCTCCCAATTCTAGCAGAGAACAGGTACTCTACCATGTATAAGTTGCAGGAATCTGGATGAATGATGGATAGCACCAGTTTCCTATATTGTTTTGCTGCCACTTAGTAATTGTTCAGCTGTTTGCTGGCCAGCTACAGTAGCCCTGACTCAGTGCACAAAGTGCAATCTTTTCATCACAGATCATTCATTTTGTTGTTTTCTGGGTGCAAGTACTCTTACAGTTTGACTTCTAGCAGTTTCTTGTTTGTGAGCGGTACCTCAATCTGCAGCCCTCTTGTAGATGTAGAACTCTTCCTAAATAGAGAGTTTGGGCTCATACTTGAGAAATATTTGTGCTACTCCCTCCAGACTCCCACTATTGGCAATATCCTCCTTTTCTGCCAATTGGAACAGCTTAATTATAGATCTCTAAAAAGGAACAAAACTTGCCAAAACCCAAATCATAATTCTGAATTATTAAAAAAAAAAATTCTTATAATGGAGCTATTTCATCATTATAGTTTCTTACTAAAAGAAAAAAAAAGATTTTATACAGTAGGGGGATTAGCTCAAATGGTAGAGCGCTCGCTTAGCATGCGAGAGGTAGCGGGATCGATGCCCGCATCTTCCACTTCCAATTTTGATGCTGTTTAAAGGGAAGCCCCTAATCCCCCCTCAAAAAAGTCCCAAGGTCTTGCATTTTGAGGCAGCGTTTTCCGCTTATTAATGGTCTAATTCTTTTTTTACTACAACTTTTTACGGCCCTTCAATCCAGTTCCCAAAGGGACACGAGGACGAGGACGGGAGGGCTATGGAAAAATCAGCTCTACAGCATATCCGGAGCATCGAACGGGAGGGGATTCCACGAACGAGCGACTTTTCAGAAGGCAAAGAGGAGGAGGATTGTAGCCTGAGGCAAGCTTTAACATTTTAAATCCTTGAAATCTTCCTTGTGCGATGCAGGAGGTATATCACTCGGGGCTTGTTTCTGCTGAAGCCAAAAGCCTCGCTCTGCCCTGCCTTTAGGACGGTGTTTCTCAACCTTGACCATTTGAAGGCATGTGGACTTCAACTCCCAGAATTCCACAGCCAGCATTGCTGGCTGTGGAATTCTGGGAGTTGAAGTCCACATGCCTTAAAATGGTCAAGGTTGAGAAACACTGCAGTTTAGGACTTTCTGAGTGGAGCGGAAGATGCTCCGTTGCGTTCCTGAAAACGACCCGGAATACACCGCGCACCGCCAAGGAAGCCGGATGCCACTGAGCCGCTGCGGGGAACAGCCGAACGGCTTGTCGAGGCTGCGATGAGGACGCTTTTCGCTGGCCGTCGGCGGCCGACGACTGGTTCGATCTGTTTTGCCCGTTGCCCCCGGCCACTGAAATATATTTTTCACTGCATTTGCATCATCTCCCAGTCTGCACACCGCTGTCCCCGCGGGCTTGGACCAGCGGGGATGCCTTTCCGACATCGTTCCCAGGCGAGCCCCGCGGCTTGGGCCTTCCTTGAAACCACCCAAGCTGCAGGGAACAGAAGCCGACGTAACCCGTAGCCACGCCCACTCGTGAGATTCGCCTCTGGCTTCGGGTCACCTACCTTACAACGAAAACGAGCTAATTGGCCGCGCTCCCGCCCCGTCGGCTACCATAGCAACCAAACAGGCGTGTCACCAGGGAAGGGACGCGGCTAGCCAATGGTGCATCGAGTTGCTATGGAGAGGTACAGCAGACCAATAGGGAGCTGGATTGTTCCAGATGAAGAAGCATAGCCTATGATAAAAAACGTTGTTGTTGCCAGAGCAACCGGCCGAAGGTAGGGCTGGCCTGGCCCGGTGCCCCTGGCGGCGGCGACGGGAGCAGGTTGGTCGATTTGAGGGGAGAAGGGAGGCGAGTGGGCCGCGCTGGGGCGATAGCTGCATCCGTTTTACTCTCTTGTTCTCACGTGTGTGTGTGTGTATGTGTCCAATATATAAAATTAAAAAATAGGAGTTTATGGACCTTCCCTTCATTGCCTCTCCATCGAAGCTTCGGTTCCGGAAAGGGGGACGGAAAGAATAAAGGGGACAGTAAAATAATGGCCCTTCTGCGTCTACCTGGCTGACTTCTGACTCCATGTGGCAGGCGGCCCCTACGAACGGGAATGAAATGGAGGGGGCGTGACGCTCAGGTATCCAACTGAGCCATTAGGCAAAAGAGAGTAACAGCCCTTCGGATTAATCTGTCTCCTCCCACTGTGACTAAAAACATGCTCAGACCTTGTTGTTTTTTTACGCCTTTTACTCCACTATATCCGTTATGTAGTTTTCTACCATAGAAACATTCTTCAGGAATGGCGTGCCCCCAGTATTAGCACAATAGCAGTCACTCACTTCTAGCTCCCAATCAATATTATCCAGGAGTAATATTGTGCCTGGTTCACACAATTAACCAATTATGGCTTGATGCAAGGAGTGAACTGAGTCTTGATATTATTCAAACTATGGGATAATTTATTGCATACTATGTTGTGTGAATCCAAGTTAAACATGTGTCACTCAGCCTGGCTGGGGTACTGGAGAAAACATATAACCATTGTGATTAGTAGGTCAGCAATTCTTGTACTTTTAATTATGTGCATTTATTAGTTTGCTTTATACCTGCTTTTCATTTGAAAGCTTAAGGTGTACATGTAGCATTTTCCCCTCTTAATCCCCCCCCCACAACCTAGTGAAATTGGCTGAGAAATTGTGACTGTCCCAAACTCACCTAGTGTCTTCCCAAGTACCAGTCCAACACTGTCATCACTACATCTCACTGGCTGTCTTCTATGAAAGTGAGAAAAATGTCCAAGAACATTTTCTTAAACTACCACATTCCCCTTATTTGCTTTTTTTATAAAGTAAAAGTTCCGCAAATATTGCACACTTTTCTAACTATATTTACTTCAGTTTGATAAGTTTTTGTTTTCCTTTATGCCAGATGTTCCAAATATCAATCAAGGCATGGTATTTAGAGTAACCTGAATTTTGCAAGTGATTCCATTACTTTTTGTTACATTTGTTCCCCAAACCCCCAATTGTTTAAAAATGCAGATTTTGCATGTGAGTGCTCTGTAGACCTATGTAAAGTTAGTAGTTTGGCAGCTTTCTTCATTTCTAGCCAATACATTCCTGATGTACATTGTATCAATTATTTCAACTGAGGTGTTTACAAAAACCTCTTTATTATTAATTACACATTCAGAACCCAATGATATATATGCAGATTTAATTTTTTTGTCTCTAGATACAGAAATATTTTTAAATTGTACATCATCTTGGTGTATTTTACAAACAGCATGCTAAAAATACTAATATAATTAGTTTAAATACTCCTTCTCTTAGTGCAACTAAATCCCAATTTTCTTTGGTATCTTCTTTTCTCCTAAACCATTCTGTGACATCTACAAATTTAGCCCTTCCTAACTCTTCATCCCCAGCTCTTGATTATTTATGAACTGGCCTGATACAGATCTATGGGTATCACAGTGCTTTATTACCTTCTTTTTGGTTATATATATCTAGATGAACAGAAGCCTTCTTACAGAACAGGATAGCAGTAAGGAAAATTCTGCACATAAAAATATTTGACAGACCAAAGCCCTCTTTACAAATAACTTTGACTTCAAAGCTAGCACTGTAAAGGGACCTGGATCCTGACAGTCAGTTAAATCAAGTAGAGTAACCTGTATCAATCTGACTGGGGAGAGTTATGTCTCAAGTACGATATTATCTTTGGTAAATGACCACAGACATGTGGATTATATTCAAGCTGCTAAAATTCGACATCTTTCCAAAGGCAGGTTTGGAGTCAACTTTTAATACTGGGTTTGGCAAAAATGATGTTGGTAGTCTGGATCGAATAAGAAAATGTTAAATGTTAAATTTGAATGCTATTCTTATAGGAACTTCAGAATATAGGTTTTGTGATCCAGTAGTTTGTTTTTATAAACTTGGGCTCAGTCAGTATTGACTGAAGAGGGGTTTTTTGTGTTCTTATTATGATATGATAGTAAGGAATTTTAGGTAAAAATGTGGCCATTCCATTTTGTTCTTTAGGAAATACTTCAAACATATTGTAGGAGGATGAAACCGCTCTGGTCACCGAGATTACGATGGAAATACGCTGTGGTGGCCTATTATTCAGCTCCAAATTTGACTCTGGCAATTTGGCTCATGTTGAGAAAGTGGAACACCAGGAAGGTGATGGTGACAACAATTTGAATGGCAGTAGTAGCATCAATACTTCTTCTGCCTCAGTGGTGTTTGGCAACTCCCTCCCCACTGCAGACTATGAATTCAATGTGTGGACCAAGCCAGATTGTGGTGACACAGAATATGAGAATGGGAACAGGTAAAAACAACATCCATATTTCTATTATATCTGCTGATTGTAAGAATAGAGCTGTCAAGGAAGCCATTCCTAACCCTTTTTATCTCACAAGCTTTTTATCCTTTTCCATTTAGTAATAGCAGAGTTGAATCTATCATCTGAGATCATTACTGTAGAAGCCTATTCTAAACAGAGACCAGAACTTAATCACTTTTAATTTGATTTATATATTGATACATATATTTATGCCCAGAGACACATATATGTACACACACACATGCATGTATACATTACATATATATACCTACAGTATAACAAATCTTACTCCGAGGCATCACAATTTAAAATAGGCACAGGAAAATACCAGTGAAAAGGAAAATACAGGTCAATAGACAGGAAAAGTAAATGACTTTCAGTTGGATATAAGGTAGTTTATTTTTTTAACAGAAAATTGGAGGTCAACTGTGAAAAAATATGTAGCCCATGACAGTTCCCAATTCCAAGTGTACCTAGTCTTTCTGGGCAGAAATGCAGTTTCTGGGAACTGAAGTGTAAATGATGGGGGCTGTTATCTAACTCGTCTTGTGTCTTTCCCCTTCTTCCACAGATCCTGGTTTTACTTTAGTGTGAGGGGAGGAATGCCTGGCAAGTTGATCAAGATTCATATTGTGAATATGAACAAACAGACCAAACTTTATTCCCAGGGAATGACACCCTTAGTCAAGACAGTACCTGTCAAGCCCCGTTGGGAACGCATTCGTGAGCGACCTGCCTTTGAGGTATCTGCATAACATGGTACTCTGAGGAAAGATGTGCTGAGGTTGGGCTTAAATGTACTATTGTATCCTGATGGCCTCCAGAAACAACATATGACATGAACGTGACTTTTTTAAATGTGGGGGTGGATGGAAAACTGAATTTATTTGAGCCACAATCAACTTGGGGCTTCATAATAGAGGAATGGCAAAGACAGTATCTAATTATCAGAAAGGGGAGCCTGGAGGGTTGATTAAGAGGTCCTGATACTATCTGCTTTGTGTTTCTATTGGACTGTTTCTTCCATGTTTCAAAAAGTTGGAATGCATTAATTTGTTCTCCACTCTTCCATCTATCCCAGGATCCAATACCAGTTTGGTTTAATTCAGGCTGTTTGGTTGAGTCACAAATACGTGCTTATATGATTCTTCTTAGAAAATGCATGTGTGCTTACACTGCAGAATCCAATCTGGGTTGGTCACTGGGACCAGAGGTTTAGTTTTCTGAGCTTTTGGATTCATGCTGGAGCCCATTAATGAACTCTCTCCCCATAGCTTTGGGCTATTCTGTGCGTAGTATTTATGTGGTGCCTGGTTTTGTGTGGCCAGTAACAGCAGAGTTGAACCTATAATCTGAGATCATTACTTTAGAAGCCTATTCTGTTCATTACTTTAGAAGCCACACACAAGCAGGCATTACATAAATACTACGCATAAAATAGTCCAAAGCATATATTCTGTTGAGAGAGAAATTCCCTGAAGATGGGCTTCAGCATGATTCCAAAAGCTTGGAAGACTAAACCTCTGGTCCCGGTGACCGATTCAGACTGGATCCTGTAACATTATGCTGGGACATGTGTATTTGCCTTCATTCGTGTGCTTACACTGCCCAAAAGAATAAAGAACAGCCTATATATCATAGTTTTTCTAGATTGTTATTTTAACATCATGGTGCAAACAATATTTTAGGCTTATTTGTCTAAAATATCACAACAGGTGGGTTGTGTTGGGACAGTGAAGTTGATAAAGGCAGTGATATATCTGGCAGAGCTGGACATCTGTTCCAGATAATACTAAAAAA